>NW_026869775.1:0-68744 GCF_905332965.1 Bombus pascuorum | reverse complement strand
TTTTTTCGAAAAATCGCTGTAATTTCCTTCCCGATGGAGATATTTCGACGTTTAAACGCTCATTTTGTTCCATTTTACACGCCGAATGCGGTGCACGACAGATCCAACGTCGAAACAAGCCCTGGCGCTCGCAAAACGCGATCTTTCGTCGATTTTTGGCGAAAAATCGCTGTAATTTCCTTCCCGATGGAGATATTTCGACGTTTAAACGCTCATTTTGTTCCATTTTACACGCCGAATGCGGTGCACGACAGATCCAACGTCGAAACAAGCCCTGGCGCGCGCAAAACGCGATCTTTCGTCGATTTTTGGCGAAAAATCGCTGTAATTTCCTTCCCGATAGAGATATTTCGACGTTTAATCGCTCATTTTGTTCCATTTTACACGCCGAATGCGGTGCACGACAGATCCAACGTCGAAACAAGCCCTGGCGCTCGCTAAACGCGATCATTCGTCGATTTTTGGCGAAAAATCGCTGTAATTTCCTTCCCGATGGAGCTATTTCGACGTTAAACGCTAATTTTGTTCCATTTTACACGCCGAACACGGTGCACGACAGATCCAACGTCGAAACAAGCCCTGGCGCTCGCTAAACGCGATCATTCGTCGATTTTTGGCGAAAAATCGCTGTAATTTCCTTCCCGATGGAGATATTTCGACGTTTAAACGCTCATTATGTTCCATTTTACACGCCGAATGCGGTGCACGACAGATCCAACGTCGAAACAAGCCCTGGCGCTCGCAAAACGCGATCTTTCGTCGATTTTTGGCGAAAAATCGCTGTAATTTCCTTCCCGATGGAGATATTTCGACGTTTAAACGCTCATTTTGTTCCATTTTACACGCCGAATGGGGTGCACGACAGATCCAACGTCGAAACAAGCCCTGGCGCTCGCAAAACGCGATCTTTCGTCGATTTTTTTTCAAAAAATCGCTGTAATTTCCTTCCCGATGGAGATATTTCGACGTTTAAACGCTCATTTTGTTCCATTTTACACGCCGAATGGGGTGCACGACAGATCCAACGTCGAAACAAGCCCTGGCGCTCGCTAAACGCGATCATTCGTCGATTTTTGGCGAAAAATCGCTGTAATTTCCTTCCCGATGGAGATATTTCGACGTTTAAACGCTCATTTTGTTCCATTTTACACGCCGAATGGGGTGCACGACAGATCCAACGTCTAAACAAGCCCTGGCGCTCGCAAAACGCGATCTTTCGTCGATTTTTTTTCGAAAAATCGCTGTAATTTCCTTCCGATGGAGATATTTCGACGTTTAAACGCTCATTTTGTTCCATTTTACACGCCGAATGCGGTGCACGACAGATCCAACGTCGAAACAAGCCCTGGCGCTCGCAAAACGCGATCTTTCGTCGATTTTTGGCGAAAAATCGCTGTAATTTCCTTCCGATGGAGATATTTCGACGTTTTAAACGCTCATTTTGTTCCATTTTACACGCCGAATGCGGTGCACGACAGATCCAACGTCGAAACAAGCCCTGGCGCTCGCAAAACGCGATCTTTCGTCGATTTTTGGCGAAAAATCGCTGTAATTTCCTTCCCGATGGAGATATTTCGACGTTTAAAAGCTCATTTTGTTCCATTTTACACGCCGAATACGGTGCACGACAGATCCAACGTCGAAACAAGCCCTGGCGCTCGCAAAACGCGATCTTTCGTCGATTTTTGGCGAAAAATCGCTGTAATTTCCTTCCCGATGGAGATATTTCGACGTTTAACGCTCATTTTGTTCCATTTTACACGCCGAATGCGGTGCACGACAGATCCAACGTCGAAACAAGCCCTGGCGCTCGCAAAACGCGATCTTTCGTCGATTTTTTGGCGAAAAATCGCTGTAATTTCCTTCCCGATGGAGATATTTCGACGTTTAAACGCTCATTTTGTTCCATTTTACACGCCGAATGCGGTGCACGACAGATCCAACGTCGAAACAAGCCCTGGCGATCGCTAAACGCGATCTTTCGTCGATTTTTGGCGAAAAATCGCTGTAATTTCCTTCCCGATGGAGATATTTCGTCGTTTAAACGCTCATTTTGTTCCATTTTACACGCCGAATACGGTGCACGACAGATCCAACGTCGAAACAAGCCCTGGCGCTCGCAAAACGCGATCTTTCGTCGATTTTTGGCGAAAAATCGCTGTAATTTCCTTCCGATGGAGATATTTCGACGTTTAAACGCTCATTTTGTTCCATTTTACACGCCGAATGCGGTGCACGACAGATCCAACGTCGAAACAAGCCCTGGCGCTCGCAAAACGCGATCTTTCGTCGATTTTTGGCGAAAAGTCGCTGTAATTTCCTTCCCGATGGAGATATTTCGACGTTTAAACGCTCATTTTGTTCCATTTTACACGCCGAATGCGGTGCACGACAGATCCAACGTCGAAACAAGCCCTGGCGCTCGCTAAACGCGATCTTTCGTCGATTTTTGGCGAAAAATCGCTGTAATTTCCTTCCCGATGGAGATATTTCGTCGTTTAAACGCTCATTTTGTTCCATTTTACACGCCGAATACGGTGCACGACAGATCCAACGTCGAAACAAGCCCTGGCGCTCGCAAAACTCGTTCTTTCGTCGATTTTTGGCGAAAAATCGCTGTAATTTCCTTCCCGATGGAGATATTTCGACGTTTAAACGCTCATTTTGTTCCATTTTACACGCCGAATGCGGTGCACGACAGATCCAACGTCGAAACAAGCCCTGGCGCTTGCAAAACGCGATCTTTCGTCGATTTTTTGCGAAAAATCGCTGTAATTTCCTTCCCGATGGAGATATTTCGACGTTTAAACGCTCATTTTGTTCCATTTTACACGCCAAATGCGGTGCACGACAGATCCAACGTCGAAACAAGCCCTGGCGCTCGCTAAACGCGATCTTTCGTCGATTTTTGGCGAAAAATCGCTGTAATTTCCTTCCCGATGGAGATATTTCGACGTTTAAACGCTCATTTTGTTCCATTTTACACGCAGAATGCGGTGCACGACAGATCCAACGTCGAAACAAGCCCTGGCGCTCGCAAAACGCGATCTGTCGTCGATTTTTGGCGAAAAATCGCTGTAATTTCCTTCCCGATGGAGATATTTCGACGTTTAAACGCTCATTTTGTTCCATTTTACACGCCGAATGCGGTGCACGACAGATCCAACTTCGAAACACGCCCTGGCGCTCGCAAAACGCGATCTTTCGTCGATTTTTGGCGAAAAATCGCTGTAATTTCCTTCCCGATGGAGATATTTCGACGTTTAAACGCTCATTTTGTTCCATTTTACACGCCGAAAACGGTGCACGACAGATCCAACGTCGAAACAAGCCCTGGCGCTCGCTAAACGCGATCATTCGTCGATTTTTGGCGAAAAATCGCTGTAATTTCCTTCCCGATGGAGATATTTCGACGTTTAAACGCTCATTTTGTTCCATTTTACACGCCGAATGCGGTGCACGACAGATCCAACGTCGAAACAAGCCCTGGCGCTCGCTAAACGCGATCATTCGTCGATTTTTGGCGAAAAATCGCTGTAATTTCCTTCCCGATGGAGATATTTCGACGTTTAAACGCTCATTATGTTCCATTTTACACGCCGAATGCGGTGCACGACAGATCCAACGTCGAAACACGCCCTGGCGCTCGCAAAACGCGATCTTTCGTCGATTTTTGGCGAAAAATCGCTGTAATTTCCTTCCCGATGGAGATATTTCGACGTTTAAACGCTCATTTTGTTCCATTTTACACGCCGAATGCGGTGCACGACAGATCCAACGTCGAAACAAGCCCTGGCGCTCGCAAAACGCGATCTTTCGTCGATTTTTTTTCAAAAAATCGCTGTAATTTCCTTCCCGATGGAGATATTTCGACGTTTAAACGCTCATTTTGTTCCATTTTACACGCCGAATGGGGTGCACGACAGATCCAACGTCGAAACAAGCCCTGGCGCTCGCTAAACGCGATCATTCGTCGATTTTTGGCGAAAAATCGCTGTAATTTCCTTCCCGATGGAGATATTTCGACGTTTAAACGCTCATTTTGTTCCATTTTACACGCCGAATGGGGTGCACGACAGATCCAACGTCTAAACAAGCCCTGGCGCTCGGAAAACGCGATCTTTCGTCGATTTTTTTTCGAAAAATCGCTGTAATTTCCTTCCCGATGGAGATATTTCGACGTTTAAACGCTCATTTTGTTCCATTTTACACGCCGAATGCGGTGCACGACAGATCCAACGTCGAAACAAGCCCTGGCGCTCGCAAAACGCGATCTTTCGTCGATTTTTGGCGAAAAATCGCTGTAATTTCCTTCCCGATGGAGATATTTCGACGTTTAAACGCTCATTTTGTTCCATTTTACACGCCGAATGCGGTGCACGACAGATCCAACGTCGAAACAAGCCCTGGCGCTCGCAAAACGCGATCTTTCGTCGATTTTTGGCGAAAAATCGCTGTAATTTCCTTCCCGATAGAGATATTTCGACGTTTAATCGCTCATTTTGTTCCATTTTACACGCCGAATGCGGTGCACGACAGATCCAACGTCGAAACAAGCCCTGGCGCTCGCTAAACGCGATCATTCGTCGATTTTTGGCGAAAAATCGCTGTAATTTCCTTCCCGATGGAGCTATTTCGACGTTTAAACGCTAATTTTGTTCCATTTTACACGCCGAATACGTTGCACGACAGATCCAACGTCGAAACAAGCCCTGGCGCTCGCTAAACGCGATCATTCGTCGATTTTTGGCGAAAAATCGCTGTAATTTCCTTCCCGATGGAGATATTTCGACGTTTTAAACGCTCATTTTGTTCCATTTTACACGCCGAATGCGGTGCACGACAGATCCAACGTCGAAACAAGCCCTGGCGCTCGCAAAACGCGATCTTTCGTCGATTTTTGGCGAAAAATCGCTGTAATTTCCTTCCCGATGGAGATATTTCGACGTTTAAACGCTCATTTTGTTCCATTTTACACGCCGAATGCGGTGCACGACAGATCCAACGTCGAAACAAGCCCTGGGACCGTTTTTACACGGTCGAAACCCTCGTCCTCTGGTAATACACTTTTACTGTGACGCAATCCACCTGCTACGTACATTTATCGAGGGAACGCGAAATGCGAGCGACAGTATAAAGTACAAGAAGCAGACTTACCGTCCATGTGTCGATGCTTTTGTTTCAGGACGATCTTTCCCAGATAGCAGACGTTACTCCTCGCAAAAGATATACCAATTTCGTTCACAGTGCTCATGTTCGTTCGGTAAACACTGACAACAAAAAGGAAAATTTCATGTTAAATAGAAAGAATATAGTATTACGAACATTAATACGAATGTGACTTCTTCGACGCTTTTAGAATTTCGAGATCACACATCAGACTGTATTGGCATTTCTTTGCATTGTATGATTTTGTTGGGAAAATCAGAAACATACAACATTTTTCTGTATATTCTGTAAATCTAAGAGACTCTTTTTGTTAAAATGTTCTTCCATTGAAAAAGATTTTTATTTTATAGAATTTAGAAAAGTTTATGTAATTTCAGAAAACGAATAAGAATAAGTTTACATAAATAAATAATTTGAATATTGTTTACTTCCTCTTTTTACATAGAATTAATAGTAAAACTATTGTTAATATTCTCCTGTGTGAATTTTTTTCAATTTAAATTGTCCTTTAAATAGAATATTTTTTTGCATTTATGCAACAGTTAAAAAAGATTATGAACTTAAAGACACCTTGTAAAAACTTCAAATTAATTTTCAAACTAAAGGTTTAATATATCTTCATTTACGATTTGAAATTTAAGATAATACCACAACTATCTTTGTTAAAAGCATTATTATTATTATTATTATTATTATTATTATTATTATTATTATTATTATTATTATTATTATTATTATTATTATTATTATTATGATTGTAGCCAGGTCTGATAGTCGGAGAACGGTTTTTACACGGTCGAAACCCTCGTCCTCTGGTAATACACTTTTACTGTGACGCAATCCACCTGCTACGTACATTTATCGAGGGAACGCGAAATGCGAGCGACAGTATAAAGTACAAGAAGCAGACTTACCGTCCATGTGTCGATGCTTTTGTTTCAGGACGATCTTTCCCAGATAGCAGACGTTACTCCTCGCAAAAGATATACCAATTTCGTTCACAGTGCTCATGTTCGTTCGGTAAACACTGACAACAAAAAGGAAAATTTCATGTTAAATAGAAAGAATATAGTATTACGAACATTAATACGAATGTGACTTCTTCGACGCTTTTAGAATTTCGAGATCACACATCAGACTGTATTGGCATTTCTTTGCATTGTATGATTTTGTTGGGAAAATCAGAAACATACAACATTTTTCTGTATATTCTGTAAATCTAAGAGACTCTTTTTGTTAAAATGTTCTTCCATTGAAAAAGATTTTTATTTTATAGAATTTAGAAAAGTTTATGTAATTTCAGAAAACGAATAAGAATAAGTTTACATAAATCAATAATTTGAATATTGTTTACTTCCTCTTTTTACATAGAATTAATAGTAAAACTATTGTTAATATTCTCCTGTGTGAATTTTTTTCAATTTAAATTGTCCTTTAAATAGAATATTTTTTTGCATTTATGCAACAGTTAAAAAAGATTATGAACTTAAAGACACCTTGTAAAAACTTCAAATTAATTTTCAAACTAAAGGTTTAATATATCTTCATTTACGATTTGAAATTTAAGATAATACCACAACTATCTTTGTTAAAAGCATTATCATTATTATTATTATTATTATTATTATTATTATTATTATTATTATTATTATTATTATTATTATGATTGTAGCCAGGTCTGATAGTCGGAGAACGGTTTTTACACGGTCGAAACCCTCGTCCTCTGGTAATACACTTTTACTGTGACGCAATCCACCTGCTACGTACATTTATCGAGGGAACGCGAAATGCGAGCGACAGTATAAATTACAAGAAGCAGACTTACCGTCCATGTGTCGATGCTTTTGTTTCAGGACGATCTTTCCCAGATAGCAGACGTTACTCCTCGCAAAGGATATACCAATTTCGTTCACAGTGCTCATGTTCGTTCGGTAAACACTGACAACAAAAAGGAAAATTTCATGTTAAATAGAAAGAATATAGTATTACGAACATTAATACGAATGTGACTTCTTCGACGCTTTTAGAATTTCGAGATCACACATCAGACTGTATTGGCATTTCTTTGCATTGTATGATTTTGTTGGGAAAATCAGAAACATACAACATTTTTCTGTATATTCTGTAAATCTAAGAGACTCTTTTTGTTAAAATGTTCTTCCATTGAAAAAGATTTTTATTTTATAGAATTTAGAAAAGTTTATGTAATTTCAGAAAACGAATAAAAATAAGTTTACATAAATCAATAATTTGAATATTGTTTACTTCCTCTTTTTACATAGAATTAATGGTAAAACTATTGTTAATATTCTCCTGTGTGAATTTTTTTCAATTTAAATTGTCCTTTAAATAGCATATTTTTTTGCATTTATGCAACAGTTAAAAAAGATTATGAATTTAAAGACACCTTGTAAAAACTTCAAATTAATTTTCAAACTAAAGGTTTAATATATCTTCATTTACGATTTGAAATTTAAGATAATACCACAACTATCTTTGTTAAAAGCAAATGGGCTAATGCTAATGGGCAAAAAGATGTTCATTTCTCTATCAAACAAAGTATACAAAATAAAATTATGAATTTATAATGCTCCTACATCAATGTTCATATGATTGTTTCGACTTTGAAAGTAATATTCTTATTACGCAAGTATATATTCTTTAATATTTTGCAAAAATTATACCGAAACAAACAATTTGGAATAAACATAACTAAGTAAATACTTTAACTTTTTTTTATATTTAATTAAATATTTTATTTGATTTGAGTATAATTTAACACCTAACCTTTACGTTTAAAATATTACTCTTTCTCATTCTCTCTTTCAATGTTATTTCTTCTGCTTCCGTTTTATGATATTTATGACATTTCTTAGTTCAGATATAAGTAACTTTTTCGTAATTTATAAAAAATGACACTCTTTTTAATTATCCTACACTATTAATCCATTACATGTAATTTAACTTTGTAATTTAACTTTTAGCAACTTAAGATATGTGCATGTACAGAGTAATTTTTTTCCTAAGAATAATCATTTGATATTACGATAATTCCAAAAACTTAAATTAATTTGCAAATAACGTAATGCACAGCCATACACAAGCCATACAAGTTATACTTATGTCCTTTAAGTCACCAGAAATAAATTTTAAATTTTATATTATATATTAATATATATTATAGGGAGAAGCACTATACAAAATAATAGTGTTAAAGACATATATGCAATTTATTAGTATAGATACTTACTATATGCAAAGCGTTCTCTTCAAAGATAATATGTCGGCTACCAAACGATCGACGGCAACCGAACGCATTTCTGGTACTGATAATAATAGTATAGTTATAAGACAGTTGTGTATCTATGTCCAACTATAAAATTTGAAAATCTATGCTTGGTCTCGCGGCATGTCGCATGTCTCATGAGACATAAAATGTATCGTATACGGTCTACTATATGAATATATTAATAAACTTAACAAATTTGTTATTATTTTCTCTAGGTAATTTTTCTCCCTCAAGATTCCGAGGAAAGTACTGAACTGTTGACTCGTTACCAGTGTTGACAACATTTCATCATTTGTCACCTTTCCCACTTCATAGTCAGGTTTTTCAAACTAAGAGCGGCATATGGTACATTTGTATTGTACGTGCGAGAGGGAGGTAACGTATAGCACAACCACACACAAGTATGTATCCCCTTCATAGTATGTATGCGAGCGTTGTACGATGGCCTAGGACTCCGTTGAGAGAAAAGAGAGAAGCGCAGTGTGAAAATCTTATGCCCTAGATCTCTGGCGAGTATCACACGTGTAGAGCAATTACGTGAATATTAGAATAAAGTTCCTTATAATACCTCTCCAAGTCCTCTCCATATTTTAATAGCCGTAAATTGGCGCAGCAGCGCCAAAATTTGAAAGAATAAGGAAACACATATCTTTCTTTTGTGAGACAGAAGAGCTTTATTTTTCTGGTCTTCCAACGTTGCCGTCTGAAGCGTGCTTTCCATTTGCGACTAGCCACGCGATTATAAAATCCATTGCCGAATATGGCACAATTTTTATTCGTACTACCGCGATTAAGGATCGCGCGCGACTCTAAAGTAGCGACTTACCTCGGCAAGTCAGTCGCCTGCAACTACAAAGTATACGGAACATGTACGTGCTATTATATCCATCGTCAGAAGAATCGCGCGGGACCGAACGTCATTTTGCTGCTAGAAGTGTGGGCACTCCTCACTAAGGACGTCTTAATATATAACACTATTAACTTAAAGCACTATATAATATTATGTAGTTATAAATTATAATATTATATACTATTACAGTATATACTGTTATAATTTATAATACCGTCAATATAAATAATTAATATTATAGTGATAAAAAATGACAAAAACCTAAAATTCAATTATTTTATTTATATTATTCAGCTTTTCCAAAGGTTTTTCGTTCAGTACTAATGGTTTCTCGACATAAAAGTTTACTATCCTTTTATGAGAAATGCGGATTGATTAGCAGATTGATTAACGTGTTAAGAAATGGATGGTTCTATTAAAAAGAATATAGCTGATCTTTATTCGGTGTCGCGCGTGATACTAGCCAGAAATGAAAAGAAGCTGAAAGACGTCCTTATTCCTTATCATTGACATGCGTCGTGCAGCATCATCAAGTCGAGTTATCGTCACACGTGCGTGTTTCCTAAGAATCAATAAGAAGAATATCGGGATCCTTATCGCGAACCGAAACTATAACATACAGCCAAATTTACACCTTTTCACTTTGGATAATCTGTAAGTAATATACGTTTTACAACGGTTTGTAATATTTCTCAATTATACAATTTGAATTGCATTTGCTCCTAAGATGCTCAGCTGGTCTCTGACTCGATACAAAACGAGAGGAACGACCCTCCTACGAATATTCTGTTTGAAATAAACTGGTATGTATTCTGATTGTATAATATAATCGAATATAATCTGATTGTATTAGAAACAAATTCCTAATAGAAACGTTTTTGTATCATATGACTCGGAACGATTCAGATTAGATCATATTACTATATAATCTGTATAATCTAATCTATAAGACAAGCAACTTTATAACTTTATAAACGTCATATCGATTAAATAAAAAAAAACGGGATTTTTTCTTACATTTCCTCTGTATCTTAAAAATTATTTATCATACGTGAAAAAGTGTCAATAGAAGATTATTGTTAATTTGTGCATTCGCGGGGATACGTGTCTCGGTTAGGCGCGTCAACGGGAGTCGTAAATTCCCGTTAGGATATAGGAATCGACACAGCGAGCAGGGCGATCCCCTGATTTCTGTTAGGATAATAGGAGTGGTTGTGGTAAAATAACTGTCGTCTACAGTCATCTAATATAAGGAATTTATTGCCGTTTACAACACGTGGAACGTATACAGATAAGATTGGATTTCGTCGGACCTTACACTGTTTAACCCGAGAGTTGATGTTGTTAGCGCGTTGACTGTCGATACCGTGTTAGAATAGTAGACTTGACTACCCGATGAGTGTTGTAGCACTGACTTGATTCTCCGATGTGTAGAATAAACGTGATTTGACTCTACGTGGCGTCGTAGAGCAATGTTTGACCGAATGAGCGTAATGACTTGACTCTTCCGCGTTGTTGAAGAGTAGTGTACTTGACTGTCTGCGGAGTATAAGAACAGAGACTGACCCATCTCGTACTATTTAGAAGGAAAGCTCGGTGTGGGTGTACCCTTGCTGAACTAAGGACGCGGATTCGTTGTTCACACTTTTCGGTAGAATAATGAGGGTAACGATCCGCGATGCCCATTGGTTATAGCCGAAGTTAATAAACAAATCCGCGGAGAGAGCCTCCTGCAGATATGACTCATGGGTGTCCTTGGTCTTGGGAAAAATCAGCTGTTTAGCAGGGCACACCTGCTTTCCCCGTAATTAGCAAGAGGTGAAATAAACCTAATGACTGTTCAAATGACCATCCATAAACTGAAAATATTTGTATGAATCGAAGTTAAGCTGAAAAGATTCGGTTTATGCTGGTTCCTTGGGTTTCTTGCAGGTCAGTGTAACGAGGGGTAGGCCTTGGCGGCCACACCGAAAGGGACGTCGCACGTGTCACGTAATTTTTAAGTAATTACACAAAAGTTGAGTTCAGACTTAGTGTTTTATTACAGAGGCCAATATTGTAACTGGATTAAAATTAGAAATAGAACTATTTGAACGGACTCGTACCATCAAAGAAGAAAGCTCGGTGTAGGTGTTCCCTTTGGAACTCAGAACGCGGATTCGTTGTCCACACTTTTGGTGGAAAAGTGAGGGTAACGATCCGCGATGCCCATTGGTAAATGAATTATGTAGTAAAGACAGGGAGAGCTAGATATGGCTCATGGGCATCCTTGTTTATGGGAAAACTCTTATCTTGCCAGACACCCGCTTTCTCCGTATTAGGTAAGAGCGTGCAACAAACATAAACCGAAATTGTTTACGTGAAGAAAAACTGAACAGATTTGGCTTATGGCGTCTTCTTACGCCTGCTGCGAGTTAATGGAACAATAGACAGGTCTTGGCGTTCGGACTACGTGGAATTTTACAAGGACCGTCACATCTGGCGTACCACATGGCAAAAAGGAAAGTTGGTACGTGACATTCCCCCCTCCTTAGATTGAACTTGGTCCCTCAAGTTTTCTTCAGGAGGCCCTTTGTGAAATCGCACTCGATGTGATTTGAAATTGCAGCTGATTCCTCTTCTCTTTGGGGGTGGCATGTATTGGTTGAGGTACAGGTGTTGGGTGTTGGTGGGACTGTTAACTAAGATTTCATTTCGGCGAAAAGAAAAGGTTAGATTGATACATAAATAGTTATTCTGGCAAAGAGAAGTGTCGACCTGGAAAGTAGGGTTTTAAACGATTCCCATGTATTTTTTTTCTTGAATTAAATAGTATGGAGTACATACTTTATCAATCGTGTACGGTCCCAACCATTCCACATCAAGTTTGTGTCTTTTATGGTCGTTGTGTATTAATACGGAGTCTCCTTCTTTGAATACTGATTGCGGCTTTATGATTTTTCGTTTCTGATCGCGCTGATATCGCTGTTTGCTTTTGATTAATGTTTTACGCGCGTGCTGGAGTCTGGAGTCCCATTCCTTTTTACGGAACGTGACTTCGTCTGCGTATGTGCGTTGGGGATTCTTGGATATTGTGGAAGGGAGATTGGCTTGGTGTCCGAATGTGAGTTCGAATGGCGTGTAACCAGTGGAATCATGTATCATGGTATTGTATGCGAGGCATACAAAATTAAGCTGATCGTCCCATTCTTCATCTTAATTTCGCTGTATAGATTTCAACATGTCCGTTACTACTGCGTGTGTTCGCTCTAAAGATCCGTTACTCTGTGGGTGGAAGGATGTCGTTTTGATGTGTTTAATTTTAAACGCGTCTTCGTACTGTTGCATTAAACTAGATATAAAATTCTGTCCGCGATCGGTTAGTATTTTCTTTGGAGCGGAAAAGATATAAATGTAGTGGTTCAAGAGTGCGTTCCAAATTGTCTCCGTTTGTTGAGTCTTTAGTGGCACGAGTATTAAATATTTTGTCAGTTCGTCATGTATGGATAAAATGTACTGATTGCCTTTCTTTGTCTTTTTCAATGGCCCTAGTAAATCCATAGCAATTTTATCGTTCGGTTCGAAGGGTGTGTCAGTGATACAGGGTTCTTCGCGCGGTCTGATGCGCGTGGTTTTAGATATTTGGCAGGTGTCGCATGATTCTACGTGTTGTTGTACGCGTTTCATCAAATCTGGTACTCGGTGCCGTTCACGAATGCGGTCGTATGTTTTTTGTATGCCGGGGTGTCCTACTAAGTCGTGATTTTCCTTCAATAGTTCCTCTATTTCCTCGTCGCGGTATGTTTTAATTGGTTCCCACGCGAAATTTAATTCTCTCACGGTGTCGTTCAGGAATAATAAAATTTGTTTGATCGCGTTCTTTTCTGTTTCTGTGAAACTGTCGTCGCCTATACCTATCTTTTCGTTTGCATGGATAATCTCGTTTAACTTGTTCAACCATTTAGTTTCGTCGTAATTCCCTAGCTCTGTCTTGAATAATTGATAGAAAGATTTATGGTTCGGAGGCATTTTGAGAATTTTGGGTAACGCGTCGGTAGATTTTTTCCAATCGTGATATTTTTTTTCGAGTTCTATGTTCAAATTTCTGTTTCGTCTAGTTAAAACATGTATCCTAGATAGTGCGTCGGCTGCGGTATTATCTTTTCCTTTAGTGTACTCTATATCGTATTCGTATTCCTCTAGTTTTAGTTTCCACCTCATCAGGCGTGACGAGGGGTCTTTGCAATTTTGTAGCCATTTTAGCGCTTGGTGATCGGTTCGAATAAGGAATTTCCGGCCTAACAGATATTGTCGGAGGCGTTTCACGGCCCATACGATTGCCAAGAGTTCTTTATCGGTTGTGGAATAATTCTGTTCGGGTGGGTTCAAAGTTCGTGAGATGTAACAACAGGGGTGTCCGTCTTGTGATAAGATCGCACCTATACCTTCGTTACTAGCGTCAGTCGTTACTGTGAATTGTTTTGTAAAATCTGGGAATTTTAACACGGGTGATGAGCAGAGTTTGTCTTTTAGTGTTTGGAATGCTTCTTGGGTTTTATCTGTCCAATGAAATGGTGCGTCCTTTTTCGTAAGTTCGGTCAATGGTTTCGCGATTTTGGAAAAATTTTTGATGAACTTGCGGTAATAACCCGCTAGTCCTAAGAAACTTTTGATGTCTGTGGGATTGCGTGGCTGTTTGAAATTACTAACGGCTTCTAATTTCTTGGGATTTGGTTTTACACCTTCGGCGGTTACCAAATGCCCGAGATATTCCAGTTCGGGTTTAAGGAATTCGCATTTATCAGGCTGTATCTTGAGTCCGACTTCGCGTAAACGTTGCAATACTATCGCGAGATTGTTATTGTGTTCCTCGATTGACTGTCCGAATATTATGATATCATCCAAGTAAACAAAGCAATGTTTATTTACGAGTCCTCTTAAAGCGGTGTCCATCATCCGTTGGAATGTAGGCAGGTGCGTTTTTTAAACCAAATGGCATCCTATTGTAATGGTAATGTCCTTGTGGCGTTGAGAATGCCGTGTATTTTTTAGAGTCTGTGTCCATTGGGATTTGGTGGAATCCAGAGGATAGATCGAGGGCCGAGAAGAATTTTGCGTTGCCTAGTTGGGATAGTATGTCGTCTATGTCGGGTAATGGGTATGCGTCTTGGTCAGTTAGTTCGTTTATTTTCCTAAAGTCTATTACAATTCGCCATTTCTGTTTCCCTGAGGCGTCTGCCTTTTTTGGTACTACCCAGACTGGTGAATTGTAAGGGGAGTCAGATGGTTCTATTATGTTCTTTCGTAGCATTTCGTCCGTTTGTCGTTTGATTTCCTCTTTGTGGCATTCGGGTGGTCGGTAAGATTTTGTGTTAATGACTTTATTTTCTTTTAGCGTTATTCTGTGTTTAGCAAGGTTAGTGCATGGTAAAAGTTCGGTTTCTAGGTTAAATACGTCGAGGTAAAACAGCAATATCTTTTCGATTGGTTCACGGAGAGTTTTCTCTATATGCGAGAGTCTGACTAGATCTTTAAATGTGGAGACTTGACCGTATGTATTTGAATTTTCAATGAGATTAGTTATTCTGGCTGGGCACTTACCACCATTGATAAAGCATATCCTCGTCGGTTTTCCTTCCAGATAGACCATTTTTGACAATGCTTGTTTAGGGGGTACGTTGTTTTCCTGTTGCAACAGGATAATGTTATCGTCCAGTTTGAGCTGTTGGTTTGAAAGTTCGAATTTAAATTTAGATAGCGCCGGCAAACCGAGTATGCCGTCCTCTATAATCGGAAAGTTATCGTCCACCACGAAGAATTCTATGACCTTACCGAATAATTTTATTAACGCGTGTTTATTAGTCCTAAACTTAGAATGTCCCATCGAGAATTTTTGTTCTTTCACTATTGTTGGTCGTAATACACATCGTCTTTTGAGCACATTAATTCCTGCTCCGCTGTCAACGACGAGTTCATGTCGTCGTCCGTCGGATCGTAGAACCACTGTGGGTAGTCTTCCTGTTGTGGCGTTAATTCGAAGGTCTGGTCTATTGGTTCCTTTGTTTCCTCCTTGTGTGTCTCGAGATTGTGGACTGCCGGTGGTCTCGGAAATTGACTGGGTGTTTGAAAATTTTTACATTGACTAGAGAAGTGTCCGATTCGGTTACACTTCAAACATTTCATTTGAGTCCTTTGGGCGAGTGGCATTCGTTCGGTTTGCTGGAAGTTCCTTGGCGTCGGATAAGGTGTTGGAATTGGTTTCCTTATGGCTGGTTTAGGATAATTGGTCGTCGGTTGTTGCTGTTCGGGGAATCGTGATCGTTCCATTGGTCTTGGTCATCCCATTGGTCTTGGTTGTCGATTTCGATCTTCCCTGAAGTATCGCTCGATCTCGGAGGCTTTCTTTTCGGCTTCGGCGATGTTGGACAGTGGATAACCGAGTAATATCCGTCCTATTTCGGGTTTGAGTCCCTTTAGGTACACACGAACAGTCGTCTTCGTGATTTCTTCGGTCATAATTTTACGTGTCAGTGGTTGTGGGTACTCATTGGTTACTGCGTACAGCAAACGGTTGAGTATTCTTCTAAACCGAATATTAAAACTTTGCACTGATTCCTCGCGCCCCTGTCTCAACTCTCGTAATTGTTCTTGGTACTCATCCGAAGTCACTTGTGCTGCTAAGTTATTTCTCAGTGCGTCGTACAGATCACTGTAACACTCAATAGGAATGTTGCGAATACTTTGGGCTGCTTTTCCCACGATTTTTTCCACTTTTATTGCTTTTAGCAACAGATCTTGCTCCATACAGCGATCCTTCATACTTCTCACTTCTTTGATGAAGTCTTCAACTCCTACATCATCATCTCCGTTGAGCGTTGGAATGTAGCGTATTGCATCCTTAGCTCGTAGAGTGGGAGAAGCGGGCGGAAAATAGCCTCTTTCTTCCACCTCGGGTTGTTCGATGTTGGGGTGAACAGGTGGTCGCTTTATCTGAGTACTGCTGGTATTAATTTCATCTATCGTAACATAGGAGTCTAATTCGGTAGTAGCGTCACGTCCTGAATTTATTTTAGACATATGTTTTCCCAATAATTCTACCTCCGCTGCAAGTTTTTTGTTTTCATTGTCCGCTTCTTCCAGACGTTGCATAATAAGTGCGTTTTGTTTTAATATCGCGTCGAGTGTGGCACGAATCGGATTATCCGTAACTCCGGTTGCGGAAACGGTCTCGGTTTCGTCTTTTCGCGATGTAGACATGATTCTAATTAAATTTACTGAGTCTGAACTATTTATTTGAGCTCGAAACGCTCGAAACGCTTGAGAAACTTGATTTTCTCGTACGGTAATGTACAAATGAATCCAGATTTCCAGCTTACCGTAGTAGCTATGGCCGTTGAGGAGTCTCTGGGATGTTTCCTCTCTGGTTGGTTCTAGATTCCGAATCTTATTTGTAGGCTTGCTCTGCGCTGACCGTAGTCCTCTCGTCTAGTTTCACCGTAGTGGAACGTTGAAAGTTGCTGCAGGGCTTCGTAGTAGCAAAGATTCGCAGTGGTCCGCTGATCCTTCGATCTTCAATGATGCGCGTACGCCGAAATCGTAATTTCGTTTTCACTGAAGCGAATGGATCCTGGCAGGATCGCCAAAATGTCACGTAAAATAATAATGAATTTAAGGAGAAAAGAAACTTTTATTTTTCTCTTTTGTTTACAATACACTTCCGAGCTCTAGACATGACCGTTCAAGACTATCTGACTGCTCTACTGCTCTTACTGAGGAAAACTCGGTGTGGGTGTTCCCTTTGGAATTCAAAACGCGGATTCGTTGTCCACACTTTTTGGTGGAAAAGTGAGGGTAATGATCCGCGATGCCCATTGGTAAATGAATTAGGTAGTAAAGACAAGGAGAGCTAGATATGGCTCGTGGGCATCCTTGTTCGTGGAAAAACTCTTATCTTGCCAGACACCCGCTTTCTCCGTATTAGGTAAGAGCGTGCAACAAACATAAACCGAAAATATTTACGTGAAGGAAACTGAAACTGAACAGATTCGGTTTATGTTTGTCTTCCTAGGCCTGTTGCCAGTTAATAGAACAATAGATAGGTGTTGGCGTCCGGACTACGTGGAATTTTACAAGGACCGTCACATCTGGCGTACAACATGGCAAAAAGGAAAGTTGGTACGTGACACTAGCTTGAACATGAAAATTTATAGCTTTTTGCAAAATATTTAATGTTTGATTACATATTTTTTTTGTTTTTTTTTTGTTTTTATGTGATTAGTTTTTTATTTTATTTTGGTTATTTTACAATTTGTCCTTGTGGACATTTGGTAAAGTGTTATATCTCGTTGGTGAAGAAAAAAAAATAAAATAAAATAAAAAATAAATATAGCATGTGGGTGGCTACCCCCAGCGGGGTGCCAGCTTCGTTTTTTCTAAGTTATATCTTTTATGTTTCGATTACATATGTAGATAAAAATATAAGCAACAATTTTTCAATAGTAACGGTAACAGGAAAAAAATGAAACTATAAACTTAGTATCGTAAAAGCATCGTATCTATAATAATATTAATTAATATATATATTAATTAATATAATTAAATTAATCATTGGTAGAAATTGGTATCAACAAAAATCTATTATATTTACATTTATTGTTTCTAGCCAATATACTAACAATATAACTTTTATATTATATAACTATAATAATTTATTATAATATAACTTTTGGAATATTTAGAATTGGATTTTATTCCAGTTGTTAGTGAGTAATATCCATTTTCCATGTCGTTATTTCGTATAATGTTCTTTTTTAAGTATTTATGACAGTGAAAAGATTTTTCTATGATAGTATTTGCGTTAATACGTGATCATGTTTATGGTTGAAATAATAACGTTCTTTGAAACCGATGGGCTACATATCTGGCTAATGCGTCTGACAGCGACGAATACTCTCATGCGAGTAAACACTAAACGACCCGGTTTTCGGACGAAAAACAATACAGATTGGAATTACTTTGCGTACATAATACACGAAAAAACTGAATCATGATTGAACGAGAATTTTCAGATAATATATTATCGTTTTCGAATCGGTAAAAAAATTGATGGAAAGCCAATTTGTCTTTTAAACTTATATCGGTATATACACTTACATATGTGGAACGCATAATAATAATATTTTTTAGTGAGTGTTACTGGTGTGCACTTTTCACTCACGAATGAATCCGGCTCGAAGGACCAAATGTTACAACCGTTCGTGGAGAGACGCCGTCGCGAGGGAAACGCGTCCGACGGGAGGCGTAAATTCTCGCTACGACTCGGTTAATCGGCGCCGCGAAATAGTCGTTCCCCTTGTTTCGGTTAACATAACAGGGGTGGTTTGGTGAATTTAACACTGTTAGCAGGTTCAAATATCGTCTATATTCAACATACTTCCCCCGTTGAAAGGCTACCGATCAAAATTCAATAGAGGTAAAAAGTTGAACTCGGTGTCATTGACGGAGTTTAACGTGTTGCTCTCTACATTATGAATTATCGTGATAGGGCATGGGACATCCTGTAACGAATTCGTATAGGTCAATGGTTGCGACGAATTGGCGCCTGGTGAGGTCTTCTCTTTCGCCCAATCCATATCATCGTGAATGATTGCCTGATTCAATGCGTTTGGTGGCGTTGAATCAGAGTGTCGCGATGCTGCAAGTATTATTATTATTATTATTATTATTATTATTATGCAATGAACTTTGCGTGTCATGCGACGGAATCGGCGCTAGATTCGATACGACTTTCTCCGTCGGCGGAGTATGAACATTGTTACTGTTATTATTGAAATCATTCTTACGTCTCTGGACACTGCTGCAAGTGTTGCTGCTGCATTCCGGTGGTTGTGGATTCGCCACTGTGTTGGAGGCATCCATTGAGGAAGAATCAATTTCGTTGTTGAATTGTATTATCAGTTGTATATAGAAATCCAGTAAGTTCTCAGGTTTCTTGTCGTCGATCTCGACTAATTCGTCAATGACAATGTTCAATCGTTTGCAAATGTCGTCAAATAGTTTTCGATAAGATATTAAGACGGCCTTGTTGCGCTGACCGGACAGTTCGTAGCCGTCGAGTAGGTTCCATACGCTCTCGAATTCGTCGTTTAGATATTGCCACTCCTCATGCAAGGCGGTGATTCTTTCTTCGTTTTCCATTGTTTGTGAAGAAGATACTTCGTTGCCGAAGGTGATGCTTATGATGTGCGATCGGTGATTCCCGATGCGGAGTTGTTTCGGCTGCAGTGGTCACTCGTCACTGTGTAGCGGAATGTCGTTGACGTACGTTTCGTGAGAAAGGTGATCCTTGCCGAGAGTGACGCGTTTTGTCGTCGGATCGAAGTTGTTGAATATCGTTATGATGACGATTGCGGTGTTCCAGTTGCGGTGGGAGGTTGCGTGGTTGCGTTCTTCAACTATCGGGTTTTGCCTATTCAGAATTGACGGCTCTGGCGTTACCGACTTCACTCAAGTGGTAACGCTTCCGCCGTTGATTATGTTGGATTCAAGTGGCACTGTATGTTAGTGAGTGTTACTGGTGTGCACTTTTCACTCACCACTGAATCCGGCTCGAAGAACCAAATGTTACAACCGTTCGTGGAGAGACGCCGTCGCGAGGGAAACGCGTCCGACGGGAGGCGTAAATTCTCGCTACGATTCGGTTAATCGATGCCGCGAAATAGTCGTTCCCCTTGTTTCGGTTAACGTAACAGGGGTGGTTTAATGAATGAAACCTGTTAACACTGTGTTAACAGGTTGATATATCGTCTATATTCAACAATCACTTATACAATAATATAAGCGTCACAAAGTATTTGGCGATACGTACAATTAATGTGTTACAGAGAAATTCTACCCGACTTTACGATGTCTCTCGATGAATTCATTGGATTAAGCGACTTTATTCGTCAAAATGCAGCTCTCAATGTATGCGGTTATGCCTTAGAAACTGATTGGTTTACGGGTAGAGTGGTTGTTCTACTTGTTGATTGCTTAGACGATCAGAACGAACTAATAATAATATTGTGGCATTTTTTAAAGATATGTTTATAATTTTTAAAGCTACTTTCTATTAAATTCTAACGTAATGATAGAATAATGAAGTTAATATTGGTAATTGTTTTCATTCCTTTTTTCCTTTATTATTTTGATACCCTTTCTTGTATAGAATTTTGATATTAAATAACTTCTCATATCTTTGTTGAAATATCGTACATATAACATTTTGTATTAATATCTGTATTTTGTATTATAATTGTTTCAATATTGGCTATATTAAAGATTGATATGACAATTACCATGTTTTGAAATAAATTGGTATATGTATCATCCTTTTTTAACAAAACAAGGATAACGATATCGACATGTGCTGAAACAGCATGTCAAAAGTTACCAGTGTCCATATAAAAGATCTAATTTTCCAACGTTAAATAGTTGTAGCGCATAGATCATGGTTTCAGTGTTAGGAACCCTTAATTAAATCCATTACGGAATACAGTTTCTGAAAAATAAATGAAATTTATGTTGCAATGTATATAACGAGGAGAGATTGGAACCCTAATCGCATTAAGCGTATACTTTGTTTAAGTATAATGAATGAAGATTGAACAATTAAACTTTATATTTAAATTTTATTTTTGATATACATATTTTTTATGAAATAAAATAAACACAAGAAAAAATAATGAAATTATGAATAATTCCATCAAGAATAATAATAATATTATTATTAACTTTTATTATTGTTAATATAATATATAATATATATAATATAAATATTATTATTAAAATTGATATTATTTTAATTTTATTTAATTAGGTAGCAATTGAATTTATTTTATAATTTTCGAAGAAAAAAGCTACATTGTTACATGTTTTTAAATTTAAAAAATTTTTGTTATGTACATTCCATAGTTACATTATTTTATATAGTTTTTCATATTACAAACCTTTTAATTTTTACTCAGTTTTTTTTGTTTTTTATTAAATGTAAGTTTAGTCATTTACGAGTTTTTAACTTCTTCTTTAAATTAAATAATTATGGAATTAATTATTAAGTTACAATCCACTTTTATAAGAACATATTTTACCTGAAAGAAGGATCGCAATTTCAATTCATAAACTGAAAGACTGAAAAATTTCCCAAACAATTTCTCATATTCTTTCATTAGAACTTTTAATACAAAAATTCTCCAAATAATTTTAAAGCATTTAGTTGTTACTTGAATTTGATCAAAAGAGAATGTTTCATTTCAGTCCTTTAAATTTCTTTTTTTTCAATGTTCATCTTTTCAGAAAAATATTCGTAGATGACTTCTTCCATTTCGAATTTGGGACAGATTTTGCATGCGCATTAAATGATTATAAAACCAACGATTTTTGTACAATCTATATCAATACAATCTTAATTTTGGGTCAGCTTATCAAATTATGTAAAGCATATAAAAGCCTATGGTTCACACCACTTTGTTTTTAATATACATATGTATGATTAATGCATGGAAATATGTCTTCCATTAAGTGAATTATCTTCTTGAACTGAAAAATTAAAATTTTGTATTGAAATTAAAACAAAGTTCGCTGTTATAAAAATTTATTTCCATTTTTAGTAATGTAGAGATTTAATGTTATTATCTATTGTTAACGAACTTTACATTCGAGCAGAATGATCTTATGTATTTATTTCGAATAGCAATGAATTGTTATTTATCTGATCTTTAATATATTGGCAAAGCATATTTACCTACATCTGTAGATTTCAATCTATCGTGAACAATTCGGAAATTTAATTAACAATTAATGCATACTGACGAATAAAGTCGCTTAATCCAACGAATTCATCGAGAGACATCGTAAAGTCGGGTAGAATTTCTCTGTAACACATTAATTGTACGTATCGCCAAATACTTTGTGACGCTTATATTATTGTATAAGTGATTGTTGAATATAGACGATATATCAACCTGTTAACACAGTGTTAACAGGTTTCATTCATTAAACCACCCCTGTTACGTTAACCGAAACAAGGGGAACGACTATTTCGCGGCATCGATTAACCGAATCGTAGCGAGAATTTACGCCTCCCGTCGGACGCGTTTCCCTCGCGACGGCGTCTCTCCACGAACGGTTGTAACATTTGGTTCTTCGAGCCGGATTCAGTGGTGAGTGAAAAGTGCACACCAGTAACACTCACTAACATACAGTGCCACTTGAATCCAACATAATCAACGGCGGAAGCGTTACCACTTGAGTGAAGTCGGTAACGCCAGAGCCGTCAATTCTGAATAGGCAAAACCCGATAGTTGAAGAACGCAACCACGCAACCTCCCACCGCAACTGGAACACCGCAATCGTCATCATAACGATATTCAACAACTTCGATCCGACGACAAAACGCGTCACTCTCGGCAAGGATCACCTTTCTCACGAAACGTACGTCAACGACATTCCGCTACACAGTGACGAGTAACCACTGCAGCCGAAACAACTCCGCATCGGGAATCACCGATCGCACATCATAAGCATCACCTTCGGCAACGAAGTATCTTCTTCACAAACAATGGAAAACGAAGAAAGAATCACCGCCTTGCATGAGGAGTGGCAATATCTAAACGACGAATTCGAGAGCGTATGGAACCTACTCGACGGCTACGAACTGTCCGGTCAGCGCAACAAGGCCGTCTTAATATCTTATCGAAAACTATTTGACGACATTTGCAAACGATTGAACATTGTCATTGACGAATTAGTCGAGATCGACGACAAGAAACCTGAGAACTTACTGGATTTCTATATACAACTGATAATACAATTCAACAACGAAATTGATTCTTCCTCAATGGATGCCTCCAACACAGTGGCGAATCCACAACCACCGGAATGCAGCAGCAACACTTGCAGCAGTGTCCAGAGACGTAAGAATGATTTCAATAATAACAGTAACAATGTTCATACTCCGCCGACGGAGAAAGTCGTATCGAATCTAGCGCCGATTCCGTCGCATGACACGCAAAGTTCATTGCATAATAATAATAATAATAATAATAATAATACTTGCAGCATCGCGACACTCTGATTCAACGCCACCAAACGCATTGAATCAGGCAATCATTCACGATGATATGGATTGGGCGAAAGAGAAGACCTCACCAGGCGACAATTCGTCGCAACCATTGACCTATACGAATTCGTTACAGGATGTCCCACGTCCTATCACGATAATTGATAATGTAGAGAGCAACACGTTAAACTCCGTCGATGACACGATAAAAGAGTTCGATCTTTTATCTCTATAGAATTTTGATCGGTAGCCTTTCAACGGGGGGAGTATGTTGAATATAGACGATATATCAACCTGTTAACAGTGTTAAATTCATCGAACCACCCCTGTTATTTTAACCGAAACAAGGGGAACGACTATTTCGCGGCGCCGATTAACCGAATCGTAGAGAGAATTTACGCGTCCCGCCGACGCGTTTTCCTCGCGACGGTGTCTCTCCGCGAATGGTCGTAACACATATTATCATATTATTCTCGTAAGTTACTTACACAACTTATTATATACCTGTGTTTTGAGAGTTTCGTATAATAAAAACAATAAACATTTTTTGTTTCTAGAAGTTACAATGATTGTCGCATTCCTACCTTAACCTTTACTCTATTAACGAGCAATCGTCTTTCGAAACACGTCGCAGCTCATAAATATGTAAATGCATAATGCCTATAATCATCATAAATGAGAAAATTACGTTTTTCTATAAATGTGTTTTTCAATCTATAAACTCAGATTTGATGTTCTCGCGTGCCTGTTGCTCTGCAGCGCATATGTATGTGCTCACTCGTTAAAGCATATATACGCACACAAGCACACCCATATGCGCGCACATACTCCCACGTTCGAAGTGGAAATCGCGTATTACACGGGGATAAACTAAAAAAGGAAAACCACGTCGAATGTCAGATTTGCCTGACAACAGGAGCTTGCAAAGTATGTTTCCATGGTATCCACGGTATCCATGGATCTCATATACGCACACAGGCAAAGGCACTTTTTAAATCTAAGAAAAAATTAGGCGAGGGTTGCGTGGGGTTAATAATGGCCATTCGCGCGATCCTGATTGGTCAATACTCGCTCGTGCGCGTTGCTGCTTTTTCGCAAACGGTGCAAGCAGGCTCCGTGCGCTGTGCTCTGTGTTCAGTCGAGTTCAATCGTCTGCCGAAGAAAGTAGCCAGCTGGCGGAAGCTGAAGAAACGTGAAGTGACCTCTCTTCGTCAGAAATCGTCATTATGGCCACACTCACGATCATCCTTGTATACTGGCTCGAAACTCACATCGGCAGTCGATACCATTGTAAGTAATGTTTTTTCGATTTAACCCTCGATTTAACCCTCATTCATCCCTCGTGTCAATTTGACACCTTGCCATAAACGTAAAGAAATATACGTACATGTTGCTTTATTACTGGTGGAGGATGCGTGTAATTTTATATTAGAATGTATACAATTTTTATTTATCTTATTTTTTACTTTCAACAAACACATTCACGAATTTATAACTATTTATTTCATTAGACAAATTAGCTTAGGAAAATGCCAGTTAAAAATCCACTATTACATATTTCACTTAAAGTTCCATGTGTCAGTGAAATCTTCGTTAGAAAAGAGCCGAGTAATTTCCAGGGAAATTTTTGAAGTTAAAGTAATGCCGGCACAATTTCAACGATAACCTTTTTTCTCTACTCTCTTTCTCTCTCTCTCTGTTCTTTTTTCTTCAACCTTTCTTCCTTTTTTATATTTCCTTCTTTTTTTCCTATTTTCTCTGTTCGAGTTGGAGATTTTCAATTGTTAAGAGTAACAGGTTTCGAAAAAACGAAGAACATTCCATCGAAATCGGAATTGTGAAAATTTAACGTGTTAAAAGTTAGCTCGTTAATTTGAAAAAGGATTGCATCGTTAATTTGAGAAAAAACATCGACTTTGTATAAAAAGGCACAAATATTCGTCCAAGAACCTAAAGCATTCGAATCTTCCTTGGATCACTAGTATATGCGTTAAAATTAAAATTTCTTGTGCGACAACTTCGTCAAAGGAATTCTTCAAAGACCCGTCTAACGATCCTTCGTTAACAAAGCGTGTTCGAAAATCTATTATTAATCCATGAAACCCGTAACTCTATACTCTATACTCTTTGCTAGTGTACAGCAGTGAACAGTACTCGTAAAAAATACGACCACTTGACCCTTTTATAATTAGCGCTCGTTGCTCTTTCCTTCTCCTCTCATTTTCTCTTCGGTATCATCGACCCGTTTCATAATATCGAAATTTACCTATCAAAAATTTATTGTTAGTAAAAAGTTTCAATGTGTGCCGTAGAAATCGGCTAAAAAGAATATCTCTGTCACTCTCGATCCTGGTGAAAATAGCTATAGAAATGTCCCAGAAGAGCCTAAGATATTTCTAATTCTTGAGAAAATTATTATTAGTTATTAGTGATAAGAAAAATTGTGTTATTACGCGACTGTAAAAACTTCCGATTTCGGAAGAATTTAACGCGATAGACGAAGAGATTAATGGAAAATTGCCTTCTTTGAAAAGTAGATTAGAAAAATATGTAGGTGATAGAAATAACAGCGTATGATCATTGAAAGAAATTATAGATACACATAATATAATTATAATATAATGCACATAATCAAAATGGATAAGCATTCGAGTATTTTATTTTGGATATTGTATATATGTATTTACACAGTCTACCTATGATCTTCCCTAACACGTAAATTAACAGCATTGCATGCGCTTTTATACGGCAAACGAGCCGCTTATTTCCCAGATTGGTTTACCCAGTTCTGCCTATGGTGATTGTAGCGTCTTTGACGAAGTCCAAAATGTTTAAAAGATCAGAGAAATTCTTGGTTATAAACTCCGATGAATTTACGAATGTCAGAAAACCTACAAAGATGGTCTTATCACGTTTTTGTGATCTTTATGCGAAGTAGTTGAAGTAAGCGATTCGAAGATATAAAGCCTTTTGAGAGTTGATAAATGTTTTGTGGGAAACGAATAAGATTGGTTTAGTTATCTATATTAATTTGTCTTTGTTAATATTATTAGTTTGCATATAGTTAATGTTAGTAATACTTTTTAAATGTTCAAGAAATCAATAGAAACGTGCATTTAATTCTGATATGAAATGGAAAGGTAGTTTTAATGTAAAGTCGATTGACAAATTATTATTGAATTTTGAAATTACTCTTCCATAAAAAATGTCACTTAATGTTTCAGAACTCATTTGAAACGTGGAGGTAGATATTGTTGATTTAATATTATTTTAAACCACAGATGATGGAAGCACGTAATAAAGGAAGGGTGAAAAGGTTATAATCTTACAAAATGTGATTGAAAAGTAGGAAAACACGATAAAGGAAATTTTCATAATTCTTTTAGCAAAGAGGAAAAATTCTATGAAGCGATTTTGTGTGACGGAAGAGTTGCAATGCAAAGTATAACTTTATTATTAAGTCATTTTGTATGGAAGAAAGTTTTTTCTGTTTCGAACTTTCAAAATAATACACAGTTTTATTGAATATTATGAAACGCTAGTAACGAAGAATAAACGCATATATAGTTACTTATTTTTAATTCGTATTACCATTTATCATTTTCATTTTTAAATTTATATTATTGCTTACTATCTTCATTATGTATGAAAAAATGTTTATTTCTTTTTAAATAATTCGCAGTTTTACTAAATATTCTAAGATAACAGTTGAGAAATACAAGCGCACGGTTGCTCATTATTGTCTTTTATCTTCAGTTTTAAATTAGGATACTTATATTTCTTGTATCTTGATTAAAACGTTTACATTTGCAAGTTCGTTGATGCTTCATTTAGAAAAACGAAGGCATTTTGTGCAAACATCTGCAGCTTAGCTTCCGTTTCTTTTCCAAAGTACATATTTTACTTGAGTCGCCTCTTTGTAATTAGCAAATTAATTAACACATTAAGACTTTACTTTTTACATTCTCTATACATTTTTGTGTAAATAAAGGAAGCTGTTGATGCAATGAATTTTTGCGAAAAGTATCATAAGATGTAGTAAGAATGTTACTGAAAAATTAACTTAACTAAAGCTCATCGGATTTAACAATACGTTTATTGATCCACCTCGGTATTTTACATATTATCATTTAATTATGTATATATATATTATGTGTGTGTATATATATATATATATATATGTCGGGTTGGCGTTAGGGGCGTTTAATGAATCTTCACCAATGTTATTCATGGTTGTCGCACAGATATTTATTACACAAGTATGGCTGGTACAAGATTGACAATCGGACGCGGTAGCTGGACGCTAATGACAATGGCCCTAGGTTCGATATAGCGAATCCACGGTCAACGGGATAACGAATATACTTTGCTTCAAAGTCTAAGTCGGACTTACTACTCGTGATACTAGGAACGCTTGATTGACTCTTAGCTAATCGGATTGCCAGAAAAGAATGACTTTCCGTCGCGACGACGCTGCAGAGGAAAACTATGACGGGGTGTGCCTAAGGGCACGAGATCATCGGATTCGTCAAAGAAAGCCTCCACTCGGAGGGTGAGGGAAATAGGCGCTGCTGTTAATTGGTCAATTTCTATGTTGGCGGTTAGAAAAGGATGCTAGCCGCCCTAGAGAGAGAGTTCCTAGCAGGCAACGTCGTACGTGACCAAATCAGGCTTTCCCATAACTTCCCGCAATAGGTGACAGATTTACAGGCTGATAGAATAAAGACTGTTTGTCAATCTGAAGGACTTTAGTTAACTAAGTTCTAAGATTTGTAACGGTTCCTCAGGTTATCTGAACATAAACTGTAAACGATGCATCGGCATCTGGCGATCATCTGGCCCAAAGAATGGGGTCTGTGTGTGGCGAGCTGCGGGGCTGTTGGAATGTCTTATTGTCAAGTGTCTGTACTGCCAATTCTTTAAAGGAAAGCTATGTTACTTTATATCTCTGTTAGGTGGACATATATATATATATATATGTCGGAGATGAAAGGACACCGGGTCCCCCCCGTTGGAATTATTTGGAAAAGCCTCAATACTGTAGCATTTACGAAATAACCCAGACACAGTCATTCGAAACTTGAGACAATGAGTTTGGGCTCGAGGCGACAACCGGTCGCCGAGTGTAGCCACGGTCACGGGATGAACGTTTCACCTAACAGAGATATAAAGTAACATAGCTTTCCTTTAAAGAATTGGCAGTACAGACACTTGACAATAAGACATTCCAACAGCCCCGCAGCTCGCCACACACAGACCCCATTCCTTGGGCCAGATGATCGCCAGATGCCGATGCATCGTTTACAGTTTATGTTCAGATAACCTGAGGAACCGTTACAAATCTTAGAACTTAGTTAACTAAAGTCCTTCAGATTGACAAACAGTCTTTATTCTATCAACCTGTAAATCTGTCACCTATTGCGGGAAGTTATGGGAAAGCCTGATTTGGTCACGTACGACGTTGCCTGCTAGGAACTCTCTCTCTAGGGCGGCTAGCATCCTTTTCTAACCGCCAACATAGAAATTGACCAATTAACAGCAGCGCCTATTTCCCTCACCCTCCGAGTGGAGGCTTTCTTTGACGAATCCGATGATCTCGTGCCCTTAGGCACACCCCATCATAGTTTTCCTCTGCAGCGTCGTCGCGACGGAAAGTCATTCTTTTCTGGCAATCTGATTAGCTAAGAGTCAATCAAGAGTTCCTAGTATCGCGAGTAGTAAGTTGAGTTTGACTTAGACTCTGAAGCAAAGTATATTCGTTATCCCGTGGACCGTGGATTCGCTATATCGAACCTAGGGCCATTGTCATTAGCGTCCAGTTACCGCGTCCGATTGTCAATCTTGTATCAGCCATACTTGTGTAATAAATATCTGTGCGACAACCATGAACAACACTGGTGAAGACTCATTAAACGCCCCTAACGCTAACCCGACATCAGAAGTGGGATCACCACCGTCTACAATTACCGAGCAGCTTCTGGCCATCGTGAGTCAATTGAAAGAGCAAGAGGCGGGTGCGGAACCTAAGGAAGTATCACCACCGTTCTTCATCACCTGAGTCTGCGCGACGAACGTATCGAGAAATTAGCGCTTACAAGCGACATCAAGACTCTGGACCAATTTTTGACGGAAATGAATGCTTTCCACTACGCGAAGAAGAGGCTGGCGCCTTCGTCAGGAAATCCATCAACGGGCCCCGAAGTTAAACGGCAGAAGCTACCTGACCCCCGGATCAAGTGTCGTCACTGTGGTATTCCCGGGCATAAGATAGCGGAGTGTCGTACGAGAATGAGAACCGAGAGACAGGAGAAAAGCCGACCGGCTGGATCGCCCAAGGTGTCATGCTTCAAGTGTCGCGGAGAGGGCCACATCGCACCCAACTGCCCGCTGCAGCAGAAAACAAATCGCAACCCCGATAACGAACGTCGAGTCAACTCCTGCGTGGTGGAGTCTTCAACTGGTAACTTAAGCCATCTGGGTGAGTCGTTCTCGTTTTATTTCGATTCTGGAGCCGAATGTTCGCTAATCAAAGAGTCCGTAGCCTCGAAATTTTCCGGCAAAAGAACGACCGACGTAGTAGTAATGCGAGGGATAGGAAATCACTGTATTAATTGCACGTCTCAAATTGCATCCATAGTACGTATTAATGGTTTTGCGTTGGAAATAATTTTTCACATCCTTGCCGACGGCTATCTAAATTACGACATCATGATAGGCCGCGAAATTTTGAGCCAAGGTTTTAACGTAAATATTACCCAAAATAGCCTCAGTATCTGCAGGGCAAAAGCTGCCAATGTTTACAATGTAACCGCCGAAAGTAAAATCGATAGTAATGGGGTCGACACCGAGGTGTTCGGTAAAGACAAAGACCGATTGATCTCCATCCTCGAAGAATTCAAAAGTTCATTTATTACGGGTTTCCCGCGTGCACGTGTAAATACGGGACAGTTAGAGATACGTCTGATCGATCCTAATATCACCGTACAAAGAAGCCCCTACAGGCTTAGCGAGGCAGAGCGAAGCATAGTGCGCGAACGAATAAGCGAATTAATTAAGGCAGAAATCATAAGGCCTAGTAACTCACCGTTCGCGAGCCCTATGTTACTCGTAAAGAAGAAGGACGGCTCGGATAGGTTGTGCGTAGATTTTCGAGAGCTAAACAAAAATACGGTCGCGGACCGATATCCTCTACCTCTTATCGCGGATCAAATCGCGAGATTGCAAAGGGCGAAGTACTTCATTAGCCTCGACATGGCCAGCGGGTTCCATCAAATCCCCATTCATCCCAATTCGACAGAATATACAGCGTTTGTCACCCCCGACGGGCAATACGAGTATACGACGATGCCGTTTGGATTGAAAAACGCACCTTCCGTTTTCCAGAGGGCTATTCTCAATGCCTTGGGCGGCCTCGCCCACTCGTACGTCGTTGTCTACCTGGATGACGTCCTAATCATCGCTGAATCGGTAGACCAGGCTCTAGAAAGATTACGCATCGTACTAGGTACCCTCGTAAACGTCGGGTTCTCCTTCAATTTTTCGAAGTGTTCCTTTCTCAAGACGTCTGTACTTTATCTCGGGTACATAGTTCATAACGGAGAACTTCGCCCAAATCCGGGTAAAATACAAGCCTTGAGTTCTCTACCGGCACCAACGACCGTCGCTCAACTTAGGCAGTTCATAGGTCTAGCCTCCTATTTCCGAAAATTCGTCCCTAAATTATCACAGGTAATGAAACCATTGTACGCACTTACCTCCGGTATTAAAAACCTAACTTGGACAGATAGACACGAAACCATAAGGCAAAAAATAATTTCCATCCTGACCAACGAGCCGGTGTTGATGATATTTGACCCGAATTACCCGATAGAATTACATACTGACGCTAGTTCGGACGGGTACGGCGCTATTTTAATGCACAAAATCGACGTCAGAAACCGAGTAATAGAATATTACAGTAAGAGAACGAGCCCCGCGGAATCCAGATATCATTCATATGAACTAGAGACCCTGGCAGTCGTAAACGCCGTTAAACAGTTTCGCCACTATTTACACGGACGGGAATTTCTCGTTGTCACTGATTGTAACTCGTTAAAAGCAGCTCGTAATAAAGTAAGTCTAAGTGACAGGGTTCATAGGTGGTGGGCTTACTTGCAAACTTTCACTTTCGACATTATGTACCGAGAAGGCAAACGAATGGCCCACGTAGATTTCTTCTCGCGTAATCCTGTAGACACCGACCGCGCCCCCACCAACAAGATCGAAGAAAAGAAAATTAATCTGGCCGAAATCTCGGAAGATTGGCTACTAGCGGAACAACGTCGCGACCCTCAAATTGCTGAAATCGTCAACAAACTGCGAAACGACGAGCTCGCGGAAGACATTGCGAGTACGTATGAGTTACGATCCGGTACCCTTTACCGTAAAATACAAAGGAGAGGCAAGACCCTCTGCCTGCCCATCGTACCAAGAGGGTTTAGGTGGTCCGTCATTAACCACATACACCAGTCAATTATGCACTTAGGTTGGGATAAAACGCTCGAGAAACTGTACGAGTATTACTGGTTCGAAGGGATGGCGAAATATGTTCGCAAATTCGTAGAGAACTGTCATGCTTGTCAGATTTCTAAGGCGAATTCAGGCAAAGTGCAAGTTGAATTACATCCCATACCTAAGACCAGCATACCTTGGCATACCATTCACGTAGACATAACGGGAAAGCTGAGCGGCAAGATCGACTCGAAAGAATACGTCATTGTCCTGATCGATGCCTTTACCAAATTTGTATACTTACACCACACTCGTAAAATAGACTCCCTTAGCACCGTTAAGGCACTTAAGTCCGCCATATTTCTATTCGGCAGTCCCTCTCGGATAATAGCAGATCAAGGGCGATGTTTTACCGGCAAAGAATTTCAAGATTTTTGTAAGGATAGACAAATTAAACTCCACCTAATAGCAACCGGTGCTAGTAGAGCGAATGGACAAGTAGAGCGTACTATGAGTACATTAAAGAATATGTTTACAACAGTAGAAACGACCGGGCGATCATGGCAAGACGCGATCGGCGAAATACAGTTAGCTTTAAATTGCACCACTCATCGTGTGACTAAATCGAGTACGCTAGAATTATTAATTGGTAAAACAGCGAGACCCTACGGGTTACTACTATCTGAAAATACCGAAGAAAAGGAAATAGATATCTGCTACGTAAAACAACAACAGGCCATACGAAATATGGAAGATAGCGCTAAGTATGATAAGGAAAGATTCGATAAAACGAAAGCCAAAGTAGTTAAATTCAATCTCGGTGACTTTGTATTAAAGAAAAACGAGGAAAGGAACCAAACGAAACTAGATCCGAAATTTAGCGGTCCATTTGTGATAGCGGAAATTTTGGAAGGAGATAGGTACATTTTAAAAACACTAGACGGCAAACGGTCATATAAATACAGCCATGATAGGTTAAAGAAAATGCCAGATAGTCGCGTTCCTATTGAGTTGGACGTCTGCGGTGATGACGAGAACAGTGACCATGACGATGCGAGTACCTCGGTCCCAGAGGATCATGCTGACCACAGCACTTAGCAGAAAGAGTTTGCATATGCCAGTGTGGCGATATGGCAAAGGACAATGTCTTCATACATGTACAGTGCGGTAATCAGGTGTCGGATCGAACATAGTGGCTCACATACGCTTACGGGGGGCATACGGCCCAAACAAAGTAAGTGCGGGATCAACACACCGTTACCGAATTCGATTCAAGTATCATGGAAATAACATCTAACGTAGTGTTCTAACAAACGCCCAGTGTGGCGATATGGCAAAGGACAATGTCTTCATACATGTCCAGTGCGGTAATCAGGTGTCGGATCGAACATAGTGGCTCACATACGCTTACGGGGGGCATACGGCCCAAACAAAGTAAGTGCGAGATCAACACACCGTTACCGAATTCGATTCAAGTATCATGGAAATAACATCTAACGTAGTGTTCTAACAAACGCCCAGTGTGGCGATATGGCAAAGGACAATGTCTTCATACATGTCCAGTGCGGTAATCAGGTGTCGGATCGAACATAGTGGCTCACATACGCTTACGGGGGGCATACGGCCCAAACAAAGTAAGTGCGGGATCAACACACCGTTACCGAATTCAATTCAAGTATCGTTAACACTACGGAGATAACATCTAACATAGTGTTTGAACAAAAGCTCAGTGTGGTATCATGATCCAGAGAACTGAGGGCCGTCCAGGTGCGAGATCGAGAATGGTCCATCATGTCATTACGCCCAGACTGATGATTCACAAAATGCGACTAGCACTTCGAATATCAATCGTAACGTTACGGATTTCCACTCTCTTTTAACTCTTTCGTTATAAACGAAAGCCGCTGAAGATTAGGCTGTTTTCTTTTATTTTTGACGCTTGTGCAAAGTGATTTCTTGTTAGTTTTAGGATGTGACGGTCAATGCGGTGAATGTTGGCTAGGTCGTAAATTTTTTTACTTTTTATATATTTTTTATATCCGCTGTGTTCGGATCTGTAGGCATTCAGGCAAGCTCTGATGCATTTTCTTTCGAAAACGCGAATTCTCTCCATTAGCGAGGCTGGTTTGTTGTACCAGATTGAGCAGCCGTATGATATAATTGGCCTAATTAGAGCTTGGTAACAAAGTATTTTTACTTTGCTCTTGAGATATTTAGAGTAGAATAGTCTTTTTGCTTTCCAGAACGCTTTATTGGCCTTGGAGAGTTGGATTTCGATGTGTTGTTTGAAGTTTAGTTTGTCGTCTATGTTTATGCCTAGATACTTTACGCAGTATTTGTGCGGTATGATTGCCCCTTCGGTTGCTTTTTCCTTTAATTGGAAATTTTTGCAGTGTTTTCTTCCTGCTGGGTCGATTTCACTAGTTTTGGGTTTGAACAGTATGCTTTCGCATTTGTTTGCGTTGATTCTTAGTTTCCATGTGTGGTAGTAATCGTTGATTTTGTCGAAGAGTACTTGGAGATCCGTTTTTATTGTTTTAGTTTTGCGTTTTGTTACGTAGATGATTAGGTCATCTGCGAAGTCTATGGAGCGGTTATGGGTAGATTTATTCATGTCGAACAGGTTTAATACATCATTGTTGTAGATGTTGAAGAGTAGCGGGGAGTTTAAGTTCCTTGTTGGAGTCTGCTTTTTATAACGAATTCTATGTTCGTTGTATGAGAACCCTCGGTCATTATGAATGTTCCGTTTGTGATCATCAATTTCGTTTATGTATGTGTCGATTTGTCTGTTTGTTAGGTTGACGTTGTTGTAGATATTTAGGTCGCATTTCTGTTCGAGTAGTTTTTGGAATTTTTTCCAGTTTGTCTTTTTGTAGTTGTACTTGGGGGTTTCGGTTTGTGTTTCAAGTGTTAGGTAGTCGGATGTGTTTTTGTTTATCTGTAAGAGTATGGCTTTATGGTCGCTGTCGTAGTCTAGGGTTTTGAGCGTGTTATTTGGTCGTAAGTTTTGGATTTTTAATCGTGCATCTGTTAGGCATATGTCGAGGTATGAGCCTCCTTTTGGGTAGGAGGGTAGCTCGGAGCTGTAAAGGTTTGTTTTGTAGTGTATGCTTTTATTGTCTAGCCAGTTTCTGATGAAGTTTCCTCTCGTATTGTTTAGTGGGTTTTTCCAGCTTGTGTGTTTTGCGTTAAGGTCGCCGGCTATTATGTGGAAGTTTTCTTGTTTGTCGAGCTGTAAAAGTTCGAAGAGGTTATTGAATTCGTCGTTAAATTCTTTTTCGTTTCCGTAGGTTGCGTAGGCTGCAGTGATGAGTAAGTTTTCCTTTTTGTTTATTTTTATTTTTATGGTTGTCGTCTCCAGGGTTTTAAAACTTGTTATTTTGTCGTTTTGGATTTCTTTGAATTTCAGGGGGTTTTTTATGAGGATTGCCGTTCCTCCTCCTTGGATAACGTTTGGTCTGTCGTGTCTTATTATGGAGTAGTTTTTGAAGGATACTTTGTGTCTTTTGTTCAGTTTTGTTTCTGAGATGAGTACGATGTCGGGGGTTTCTTTGTTTATTAGGGTTAGCATACTGTATCTTTTTTGGTTTGAGATTAGAGAGTTTGGTTAATTGACATATGCGATATCTAAGGAGTTACAGATGATGCTGAACCTATCTTCGTGCGATGATATCGTATTTTTTAATTCATTAAGTTGTTTTTGTTTTTGGTTTAGTGCCTGGATAATACTTTTTTTAAAGTCTTCGAATGCGTTTAATATTCTTTGTTGGGGGATGTACTCGGTTGTAATTGGGCTTTGGTTTGCACGCGAGTCTAGTTTTGAGTTTATTGTGTGTGGTGTGTTTTCGATTTCCTGTTTTGGCGTTGATTGTTGTTTGACTACGTCCGAGAACTTTAGTTCTGGGGTGTATTTTCGACTTATCTGGTCCAATCGCTTTATTTTTGTTTCTTTGTCTTTTTTCATTTTTTCTATTAGGCTTTTGCGCAGCTCTATGATTTTGGGGCACCCCTTGTATGACGCGGGGTGTCCGTAGTTTTTACTGTCGACGCAGAATATATTATCCTTGGTTATTGCGTCGTCCGTTTTTATTTTGCACTCGCCTGGGCCATGGGACTCAGTGCATTTTACATAGCGGTAAATTAGATTGCAGTTTTGCGCTGAGTGGCCTATTCGTTGGCATTTGTGGCATTGAGTAACGTCGTTTTTTCTTATTTTTTCCCACATTATTTTATAGTAGTTTAATCTATTTATTTTTAGTAATTTCCTGACGTTGCTATTGGGGGATACTTGTACTATGAAGATTGGGAGCAGTCTGTTATTTTCTCTTGATTTTCTTGTCGAGAAGCGCGACACTTTCGTGAACTGTATGTCGTCTATTTGTAAGGCTTGTAAGTCGTCTAGTATTTCTGTCTCTGTGAGGTTAATGTCTAGTCCTTTTAGGAGGTACATGTGTTGTTTTTGTGATTTGGGTGTGTATGTGTGGAATGCTGTGTTGGTTGTGATCAGTAATCCTTTTCTTTGTTGTAGTCGTTTAGATTATGTAAGTATAGTGCGTGTTTGCCCGCGTGCATTCTGTTGACGTGAAAGTTTCTGATTTTGAGAGTGTCTTGTATGAGAGCTACGGTGTCCTTTGGGTCTTGTTGGGTTATGTTGATTGGTGGGGACCTGTTACCTTTAGCGGGTGAATGGGCGTCCGGTTGTTCCTCTGTAGAGTGGCTGGTGAGCTGTTCATGGTGTGCTTGTTCCCTCGGTACCTTTGTCGATGGGGGTTGCTCTTTTGATTTGACCAGATGAGTAGGTTGATCTTGGGGTGTCGTCAGCTTCCTAGGTGAGGCGGGGGGGATGTTTATCCGTGTGTCGTTTGCTTTGGCTTGGGTGTGTGGTGTTCCCACCATGGGCGTAGTCCTCCTGCTTGCTTTGTTTCGCATTTCTTCGTTCTTCCTTCTTATGATTTCCACGATCGAGTTTTGCATTGATAGTTCCTTTGTTGCAGTTGATTGTGGGTGATCCTGCTGTTGTGATAAGCTGGTTTCCTGTGGTTGTAGCACTTCAAATCTGTTTTTTGTTGGAATTGCTGGGGGGAGAGTTTCTTGTTTTTTTCATATTTTCGTTCTTTTTGACAGTGGTGTCTTGTGTGTTATTTTCTTCTTGGTTTAGTGAGAGATCTTCTTCTGTGTTCCCCAGGTTGCCTGATAGTCCTTTGGTCCTGTTCACCAGGTTTGGCTGTGGATTGAGTTTTCGCGTTTTATGCGCGGATAGTCTTATGCTATTGTTGATTTCTTTGGTCGTTTTTGGCGAGATTATTTTTCGTTTAATGGTTTATTTTGTTGGGATTAAGCCAGATGTCCCTTTTTTGGGGCTGAGAGGTCCGTCTAGCTCGGAGGTTCGTGGTCGACTCGTTATAATCTACGGCACGAAGTGATCAATCCCCTTATTTCTATTACGATAATAGGGGTGGTTTAATTGAGTTAACTGAATTAACACGTGTAAAATAATGTTTATTCCAACAACTTTGCGAAAGATGATAGTAACGCTGTTGTAGTAAGCGATAGATAGTAAGTGATTGATTCTTTACTGACATGTTGACTTTTCTAACGATGAAGAATATGTGCTGTTTAGTGACGATGCTGTGTCTGAGGAAAGCTAGTGATGAGTGCATCTAGCGCACGGGACCATCGGATTTGTTAATGACATTTTTGGTTAGGAAAGTGAGGGCATTAGACATTGTATCTTATGTGTTTCTTAGCAGCCCTCGATAGAAAGTTGATAGTAGGAAGCATCGTACGTGAGAAAAACTAACTTTCCCGTGTTTTCTCGTAGTGATTCATATACCGTAGAAAACGCTTTAGTAAAAAGATCTTTGTTCGGTCTGAAGGTCTTTAGCTAGAAAGTTCCTGAGATTTGTGGTCGGTTCTTATGATTATTGAGGGTACGAAGTAAGGATGTGTTGACATCTGGATGCCGTCTTGCCCATGGTGAGTGGTCTGGGTTATATAGAGAGTCTGAACAATACTACTGGCGCAAAAATAAAGCGCTACAGAGACCTCTCGAAACGAATTTCTTTGTGTTTGCTGTTACTTTTCTAGCGATATATTTATTTCAAATCCCGATTGCCGCTCATAGGTTGGAGCATATAATAACCGGAGTACGAGTCTCCCTTGATATCATTCAATTTCTATATGAAACGTTTTCCCCAATTTTTATACGTATAGAAATAATAGCACTTATATACTTAAAATGGACATATTGTATACGTCATGACTTATGACTGTTTAGTGTAATAATAACGGTATCTACGTGTAGACTCTACCTCAGAAAACATGACATTTTGAAAAATCGACTTCGATTGCGACGAACCAAGTATCTAACTGAGGTCGGTGATGCGTGTGATGTCGATACCCAGTCTTGCAGAGATTCCTCGTAGCGAATCTGTTGACCAACTGAACCCATCTAACATTTGTTACTACCCTTTTCACACCTCAGAAATTGGGGAAAAATTAGTACTGGCGAATAGGAAGAAATCGTAGCGTTCGTGAGATTTTCGTTTAAAGGATTTTTACTTCGCGTTGACCCTAACTTTTCCAGAATCTCAATCGAGCGTACGATCTTTAAATAAATACGAAAGAAAATATGTTGCGCGAACATAAATTTCTCTCTTAGATAGGATATCTTTGTATAATGCTTTCACACTTGTAGATCGAACGCGTGGGAAGAAAATATTGAAATGAACTATTGCGCAGTAGCGTGCGCGTTTCTATGTGTTTGTGTAGGACTTATCGTTGCATAGGATCTTTTATGTGTGTAAATTTTTGTCGGCTTCGGCTCATTCCTTGAAGAAGATGACCGGATGCTATCGGCTGTGATGTCTTAGCTTAGACAATTGTTGTGTCAATTCTTTACCTACACGACAGACTGTGCAGGGTCACTCACGGAACAAGTCAATTACGATACAGCTTGATTCCGTTCTTGTTTGTTCTTCCAGAACGTCTCTACTTTAGCAATTTCAATCTCCATTTTATTAGTCTTGGATTGGACTACCATCCGATCTGACTGTCTCTGACTGAGGCAATTTAACAATTTTTTAGCTTTCATTCCTGTGCTGACGAAGAGTAGACTACGACGATGTTGCCCACATAACACGATATACTTATAACATGAAAATTGTGGTGTAGTACAGTTTGAAACTATGGATCGGTACTCGGTGGTGAGTGAATATTTTCTAACACATACAGTTACGAACAGCGGAGTATATACCGCAGATATTCCTGCTCGGTTGCTCGATAGTTGCTGTCTGTTTTAAATAAAGTAAATACCGAATATAGTTACCGTAGTATTGGTTGTGGGAATCGTCCATCACGGTTGTTATTTTCAAGGATATGCCAAAACGAGATATCCATGTCGAAAGGAGAGCCACGGTCCATGCTTCTATGTCGGTGATGGGAATGGCTTCGGGCCAACGCGAAAAACGGTCGATACACGTTAGACAATATCGGTATTCTTGCAAATATTGCATCACGATAATGTCTATGTGTATGTGTTCGAATCAGCCTGCTAACTCTTCGAATGTTTCAACGGGCGTGGATAAATGCCTGGTGACCTTACATCGCTGGCACGGGATACATTGCCGTGTCTAGTTTCGACAATCTTTGTTTATCAACGACCAGACGAAACGCGTCGTCACTAGTTTTTGCGTGGCGCGTATCCCTGAATGGGAAAGCCCGTGTAACGAATTAAAAACATTGTATCGCAGAGATTTCGGAACATACGGTCGCACAGTTTCGTTAGATATATATTTCTGCGTGTTGGTCGGGAAAACGTATCTTCTTTAGCCGTTGCGCGCATGTGGCGGAGTTGACGATTCCGCGTAACTCGGTATCATTCTCTTGCTCGGCTGCTAAAGTGCGGTGGTCGATTGATTTCCCTATCGCTTCGATCCGGGATAAAGTATCGGCTATATTATTATCTAGCCCCTTTATATACCGAATATCGGTTGCAAATTGATCAATATAGTCTAGGTGGTGAAACTATTGTGGTGAGCCCTTATCTAGATTTTGGTTGAACGCATATGTCAAGGGCGTGTGATCGGCTCGATCCCCTTATTTCTGTTATGATAATAAGGGTGTTTTGATCGAGGATACACTGAGTTAATACGTATATAATAACGTTTGTTCCACCAGCTTTGTAAAGATGGACAGTTAGACCGATGCGTCGGTACAAGTTTAGTAAGGCATTGTCCCTAAGTTGACATCGTGTGTTATTATTTCCGCAGATTTCACTCGCGATATATTTTAATCACAGTCACTCAGTTCAGCGGCGTATCGGTTTTTGCACGCGGACACTGCTTCTTGCGGCGTGTAGCCTTTTCTTTTTATTTTAACACACAAAAAACTAAATTCCGCGTCTTATTGTTTTGTTGCTCGCGCATTAAGTCCCGCAGCGTATTGTTTTGTTTTTCACGCACTAAGTCAAATGGCCGTTTGGTTAGGGACAAGTAATGTGTGCGTTTTAGAGCCCGACTTTTTGGTTAACCGCGTTATACCTGGCGTAAAAAACTCATACTGGCTTCGCATTCAGATGTTCTCATTCGACTCTCATCTACTTTCCAGCACCCCCGCCCTGGGAACGGCACGCATAGATGGTCGACGCGCGACTTGGAAAAACCCTGCTCTCTCCTTGCGTGTCATTGCCTGTCAGGCGGCAGCTCGCGTATGCCTGCGTCGCGCCGCGCCGTTACCAGCGGGGGGTCACGAGGAGGCGGAGCTGCCAGCATATAGCTCGGTCTCAGCAAGTTGGCTCTGCAACCGATTATCCCTGCACTGTCTCGGCACCCACTTTGTATGGATACCGCCTGCATCGTGTTTTTTCTGTGCTCCGGTTCTTTGTTATTGTTATTTTCCCGGTTCTATCTTGTCTATTGTTCTATCTTCAATCCATTGTGTTGTTTGTTACGTCCGTTTATTTCTTCGCTGCGATTCTTCATTTAGTTGTTGTTGTTGTTGTTGTCTCCGTTTTTCGATGAAGTCGGTTCCCCTTTGCCCCGCTGACGTGCCCGTCGCCTCAGCCTTTCACTTCCCCTTAGGGGCTGGCTTGTCCGCTCACCTGGTTGCGTCGATCTTCTTTCTTATTAAGATGTTCTTTGTTTTCCGATTCAGCATGTCGCTCCAGCCGGCTGCGGCGTAAATGTATTTTCTTCCAGTCGCGGGGAGACGCGATCGCGAGGAAGCACGTCAACTGGAGTCGTAAATTCCCGTTACGATTACAATAATCGACACCACGAACTGGTCGATCTCCTTATTTCTTTTGGGATAATAGGGGTGGTATAACACTGCAATTGACGGCTTATATTAACTTTATTTCCAACAACTTAATCCAATCAAATATTACGTCGTTGCGTAAGATATACGTATTATAGACGATTGTTTGATGGATGAAGGTCCAGTAGCGTGACACTGACTATTCTCAAGTCAGAAAATCAGTGTTGAGAAGCGGAATGATTTATGGAGAAGATCGAGTCCGTATGTTGATCTTGCTCGAATGTAGTAGAAGCAGCTGATTGATCCGTCGATGACTTGGTAATTGTCAACTTGGTTCCGGAGTATTGACTGAACTAAAGTCGTAGAAACAGTTGAGATGACTGGCAATCTGCTCTCATACAATTACGGAGGAAAGCTCAGTGTGGGTGTGTCTTTAAAACTAAGAACGCGGATTCGTTGCTCACACTTTTCGTTAGGAAAGTGAGATAATAGTTAGGTAATGATCCATATGCACCACCCATAAACCGAAAATACTTGCATGATTAGAAATTACGTTGGAAAGATTCTGTTTATGGTGATTCCTTAAGTTTATCGAGGGTCTGTGTAACCGTTCGTGGGCCTTGGCGGCCAGACCACGAGGGACGTCGCACGGACCATCTCACGCGACGTAACAGACAGTTTATCTTGGAAGAAACGGGATATTTCTTTAAAACAATATACTCATAATTTCTACATAAAAGATATAAACTTATTTAATGGGTATAAATTTGACCTATTTTTATTTGATTTAAAATTTGATCTATTAATTTCAGTTGAAATTTCGCAATTGATATTGTTTTGTTGACTTTCAATTTGTACAGACAATATGAATTCCATAAACACATATCAATCATATGGAAGAAATATTTTTTGTATCATTTCCTTGTTTTGCAAGTAAGATTTATAGTGCTGATGACCGTGTCTACAGCACCCATCAATTTATTATAGTCGTGTATACAAGATGATCTCTGTAAAATTTCTTATGCATGATAGTCTTTTAGTACGTCCACAAATTCTTCTGTACGTATTGTTGAAATTATGAAAATCTCTTTTTATCGCGCCATTTTATGGTTAATATATTTGCAGACGAGCGAAAGCACGCTTCTCCCTTTTGTAATTTTTCGTTCATTTCTGGTATTCCTTTTCTCCTCTTTTTTACGGTGCCACACGCATTTGTAAAATTTTTGTTTTAATAATTATTGATATTTCAATATCATCCAAATCGTAGAGAAGTTAGCTTCCACACAAGTTAGCCAAAATGGTGATTATTCTTAAAATTTCAAGCAATTCTTGTACTTTCGCGAGGATCCATCAGACTGCATATAACGAACTGCAGGTGTTCTCAGTAGCATACAAAAATGCATTATAGTTGCAGTCGTAAATTATTTATCATGGTTTATGCATGTGCGCAGTTTTATTGAAATATTAATCCTGAAAAGGAAAATAGATGGTGCATACTCTACTTTGAATTCACTTAAAAAAATGATATAAGTAATGATTTGGATCAGATAAATCTCCACCAAAGTTGATCGACGATTACACGTACTTCGGCTCTATGAGTCTTCGCTAATTCTGACATAAACAGGTCAACTGAGAGTCCATGACACTCTCATCGCGTCCTACAGATACAAGGAATTTAAAAGCTATGTGTAGTTCGTATATAGTACATACAATTATATAAAATATTTGTATTGGCATGTAAAATAGCTCGAGCGATACAGCCCCATGCAATGTCTCGGGCATTTCCGTTTGAAATGTCTGAGCTGGTCTATCTGGCTCGTTGTGAGATTGAGCTAAATCGGACAGGCATAAGTCGGGATAGGATTATTGCCAGCGCTTTGTACAATAGAAGACTACACTTCGCACAGAGATGCTTCGAGAAGAACGAACCTTCTTTGCAATAAAAGTCTTTTCTGATTTATTTTACATTTGAGTCTTAATGTGCCGTGTAATCTGTAATTTGCAATACAAATATGTACCGAGATATTTGACCATTTTCTTAGGCGGAACGGATAGGGGCTATTGTCGATGATAAGATATCAGAGTGAATGTCGGGTCACTTCACGGTTGAAATTAAAATGTCTAGACATGCACAGCCCGAAAGGGATAGACTCCCACTTTGTAGTATTTATACGGAACTTTCACTTACCACAGTAAACCATAGTTCGATCGAAAACTTTCTGTAGCGTGGAATTAATTTTTGACGAATACATTTAAGCCGTGAAAATTAGGTCATCAGCAAATACCAACGCGCAAAGGTTAAGGTGGCTATTGAGATGGAAGAGGCTCAAAGCATGACTAAAATACAAATTAAACAGAATGGAGGTGTTGACTGTTCCCTGTTGCACCCATCATTCACCCCGAAGACGACATTCGAGCTTGCGCCATCGTATGAAACGCCTTCCGGAGATTATGGACAAAATCATCGGAACTAGATGTTTAAGGAAACCATATCGTATCAGCTTTTATAGCAAACCGCTCGATCGAAACATGTCAAAAGCTCTTTCTAGGTCTATAAAGAGAGTTTTGCTACCAGCAGATGTCTGACACGAATTCTATTGTTGCGTGGACCTTACTGTATTTAATCCGGAAGTCAAATTGCTGATCGGGAAGAATGGAAGCCTCTTTAAAAAGAAACAGTATGCGTCTCTGTATCAGCCTCTGTAAGACCTTATTAATGGATATTCTGCATACAGCAAACTCATTGATCCGTACTTGGCTGGATTTGGTTTATTCTTATCCTTCCCCAGCAAGAGAACTACTTTTCCATTTTCCATATCATAGAAAAGTATGCAAGTTCAAGAGATCATTGAAGATTAAGGTGAAAAGGAATGTGTACCTTTGCGGGAGCTATATTGGAAAATATCGAAATCAGATTACCTTGTGGCGACACATGAGTCATAGGACGAGGCGAAGCGAGAGCGACTCACATTGTTGTGCCTCGGATCACGGGTAGCGCTTCGACACACGAAATCTAACCAAAAACATTGTCGCCGTTGAGGGCAACCTTCGTTCCAAACCGCATCTGAATCATCTGACTCCTTCCGACCAGTATAAATAAGCGGATACGATCGCGAACAAGATAATTGTCGAGCGATTACCAAGTTCTTTTCCGAATTGTACGAATTATTATTAGAAAGCTATTATCGAGTCATCCTCGAGGTCCATTCTATCTTGGTTAATACGTTGTACGAATGTCTATTGACGGTATCAATTATATTCATATTTAAATTATTATGCTAAATAAACTTGACAGTTGCAGCAGAAATCATTCTCGTATTAGAGATATCGATCCATTCCTCATCTGCCATAATCTTTTCTCATTCAGAAACTTAAATTGAATCGTTAATGAATCTACCGATGTGAAATAATTTTTTGAGAGATCGGAGCCGAAGCGGTTACTAGCAGCGGTTACTACTGTTTCCTCGGGTGAAGATACAGACCTTGTTTCAGCGGCCCCGACTTAACGAAGATCCGAATTTTCCAGGTTATGAAATTTGGAAATCTGAGAAGACCATCATACACATTTTGGTGTACAAAATTTGCTCCTAGTAGTCTTGTGGGATTCACGAAGCTTATCGCGCGGTAGAAAGGAGATCGGACAAACAATACCTCGCTACATACAAATAATAGGTGCTAAGTAATAGAAGTAACGAGTGATAGAAGTTTAATAAATTTAAAGTGATAAAATAGCACGCGAGCACAATAGTAATTAAAGACCTGTTCGAAGAACAGTTTATAACTTGAAAGGAAGTCACGGCACACGATCGTGAGTAACAGAAGCACGTGTTGCGTACACGTTTATTCTTGGCATGTAATCGCGTTACTAGTAAATTCTGGGGAGCCGGCAGCACCGGAGACGTCACGATCTCGACTCATTTGTCAGTTTGGTACCAATAACGACGCATCCTCTGCTTTGTCACACTAAGTTGTTCAACTGTGGAAGACGGTGAGAATCGTATGAAGAAAATTTGAGGGCTCCGATCAAGACGTTAGCCCTGTAGCCTAGCACTCGTCTAACTTGCGGAAACATGCTTTTGGAATCTTTAATTCTCTGGATCCAGAGAACTCAAGGATCTATCAGGATCCTTTCTGATACGTCTTTTTATGGTTGCATAGCACTCGTGTTCGGTGAATGATGGGATACAGTAACATAGTTTGCCGAAGCGCTTCTTTTGAGATTCGGTGTTTGTCTTGTAGCAAACCTCCGAATTGGGAATCCAGATATCTCTCAACGTAATTGAAATCCCATGCGAGAGCTGAAATGGAGGCTCCTAGGACCGAAAGAATTTTTTCATTTATGGTCTGTAGGACGATCTCTATTTTGTGACTGCTGTCTCAGTGTTTTTATCCTCGTGGACAAAGATATTAAATTCTGACAGCTCGGTGCAGAAAAACATCCATCTTTTCCGCGGGTACCAAATCCAAGAACGACTGCGCCTTGACAAATCAAATACCATCAAAATCAGTGTCAGTGAACTGGAGGACCATGTCCATCTATTACTCGTTACATCCATGTCACAGGTTCTCGTTTCTGTTATTATTTAACTTGCTGCTCCAGGGAACGTGTCTCGCGTTATAATCACCACCAAGCATGAAAAAATTTTATCGCACAGATAGAATTTTTCGAAAAGCGTGTCACATTCCGCGGCAAAGACGTAATAAGACATGTAAAAAGACATAAGCTTGAGAGCCTGCAACGTAAATAGATTAAACATAACATATGAAAAGTCGCGTTTTGTTTGCTAGGTTTATCGTGACAACTGAAAGATCCATTTCCCCTTTGTCTGTATTACTAGTGATAATTACTTCAAAGTTAAATGATATCGAAATGAATTAAATGATAAAGCGGTTCCGTCCCCGAACTTCAAGTTCAGATGGTCACATACTTTCGAAATGAAAACCCTTGAACTGCACCTTATGCCTCTCCGTGACCTTAGTTCTTACCAGCAGGGCCACCTCAAACGAGTGAGCTTGCAAGGGCTGCAGCAGTAGTAACCTACGATTATTATATTACGAGACAATTAGTTTCAGCGCTTAGGGTCTGGCTACTGGCCGACCGTGCCATACCTAGAGTGGAAACTCATACTGGCGGCGCGTCAGGATGTTAGCGACTGTTTACTACTTTCTAGCGTCCATCGCCTCGGGTACGGCGCGCTGATGGTCTGCGCGCGGCTTGGAAAAACCCTGCCCTCCCCTTGCAGGTCACTGGACAAGTTGAACCTACCCTTTCGGGCGACAGCTCGCTTAGCCGGCGCTTCGCGACGCGTGCGTCGCGCTGCGTCGTTACCAGCGGGGACCACGAGGAGGCGGAGCTGCCAGCGCGAGGCTCGGTCCCAGCAGGTTGGCTTTCTAGCCGGTTATAACCTGCACCGTCACGGCTCCCATATCGTGGGTGCCGCCTGCACCGACGGTCGCAGGTGATCTCCTCAGTTTGCGCTCTTGCGCTTCTTTCTTCTGTTCCTGTTTTGTTTTGTTATTCCTGTTCTTTTGTTTTTTGCTCCTCTATATTTGGTTCTGTGTCTTGTTTTGTGTTCTATTGATTCTCTCGTAGTTTCCTGTGCTTTATTGATGCCTTTGTGGCTCTGTTGAGTCGCCACTGTTCTTTTTTGATGCTTGTGTGTTTCTTGTGCTTCTTCTAGGCGGTTGGGTTGATTGCTGTTCCATTTGCTTCCTTGTTACTTGTCTGTCTTGTCGGAGAGGGCCCTTCGATCTCTGTAGTGCCTCTCTCCTCTTCTTTTCTTTAGCTAGGAGGACGCTCTTGGTGAATTCTTGGAAGTAGGGGTACACTTTCTTGGAAATGAACCCTGACTTTTCCCCTGGCCAGGTTAACTCTTTTCCTTGTATGGATTGCCACATCTTCTTCCATTCTTCGTCGTAGAGACGGCATACTTCGAGTATGTGCTGCGGGGTTTCAACCATGCCGCAGTCACATGTGTCCACTTCGCTCAGCTGGAACTTTTTCAGTTTGCCGTTGAAGTCACCATGACCACTGATGGTCGCTCTGCCTTTCAGAGTGGTTTCCCAGCGTGTCTTCCACGTATGAGTGGCTTCCCGAACGATCTCCTTTGGGTTGCTTCCTTCGGTGTAGCCTCTTTTGACTCTGTATTGTCTTGCCCTATCTTCGATCAGGAGATCGATGGGTGTGATCATTCTTGAGACCACTACTTGAGCGACTCGCATTACTAAAATATCCATGGGAATATCTAGCTGAGAACGTCTGGTACTGCGGCACGCGTGGCCTGAAGGTGATTTCATTGAAAACACGCGTGACAGTCAATGCGTTATCAACGTACGCCCTGTGCCTGTTACAACGCTACTTGTGGTGATTGTGCTCCTATGTTACCGGCAACAGTTCCGAGGTGTTCACAAATACGTTTCACGTAGGAAGAAATGTCGTCGATCTCGTGATAGTCACAAATGGATTTGTTTACCTTGGCCCGATATTACATAGTCCGAAGGGATATCACTTCATGCATAAGCCCTACCTCACGCAAGGAACAGAAGATCTGTCCCTCATATAAGGAGGTTGAAAGTAGATTCGTTGATACAGGGATTGGTGCAATAGACCGGATTTAAGAGGATGAAAGGAGACTACAGACTTCTCAGTGTGGATAATCTGTTATTACCTTATCAAATGAGAAATCAAAGGAATCCTGGCAATAGAGATCCGTCTGATCCTTCCTTCTAATATCAATGATACTGGAAAAACAGTGGACAGAATGTTGGTAAAGCGAAAGTCAAGAAAGAGAAAATGATAGAAATACAACAAATAAATACGTGACGCATTCGGGCAGAAGGGTCAGATTTCCTCATCGATTTCAAGCAGGTTTCGGTAAGCGTTTTGAAAATTGTCGACGCGGGTAGTACCCACGTAATTTTTAAAAATTTGAGGACAATTTGAATCATGTTGTTTTGCCTCGGAGTATCAATATCGTTAGAAAACACGTAATGTAATAATAAATAAACTTCATGCAAAACAATGTCACCGCTACGTGCAACCATTAAACAAAGACGAATTTAAATTTTCCGGTACTCCCTCGACCAGTATAAATGAACGAATACGATCGTAAGGCGACCAGTTTCCTTAGTCTCGAGCTATTTTATTAGCGATCAATACACAGTCTTGAGCGAATCAGTTGGTACCGAGCGTCTTAGCAAACATTCTCTATATTTATTAATTACTTTTAAATACATTTGACGGTTTCAATATCAAGTAATCACGGGGTCACCACTTGCAGAGTTTGGTTGATCGTGTAGTTTAAATGACGAGATTACTCGATATTGAAACCGTCAAATGTATTTAAAAATAAAAATACAGATAATGTTCGCTAAGACGTTCGGTACTAACGGATTCGCTAAAGAATGTGTATAGATCGCTAATAAGATCGCTCGAGTCTGAAACTGATAAACTGGTCGCCTTACGGTTGTGTTCGTTCCTTTATACTGGTCTGGGGAGTACCGGAAAATTTTTGTTTGACGGTTGCACGTAGCAGCGACATTGTTTTGCTCAGAGTTTATTTATTATTACATCATGTACGTCCTAACGATGTTGATACTCCGAGGAAAAACAATAACATGATTCGAATTGTCCTCTAGCTCATGTGCCGCTATATACCGCAATACTCGCAATACTCGTCCCGTTGGCCGTGTAAAGTTCATAGTCGTCTTTGTTCGCAGGCGCGCGTAGTTTATTGCACGGGTGTACGCATATATCGTCACCCGTGTCCACGAGAAAGGAGATCTTTGACTTTCTGTCGGTGACGAAATGCGGAAGGATCCCAGGTCGTCGTCGTATGCCGTGTTTACGGACGGCTGGTTCCGTTTCCCTGGATCCAGTTGCAAGGGGACCGACATTTCCGTGTGCGACCCCGGAAAGTCTGGTGATAACACGTGGAATAGTTCACTTATTTTGTCTCCGCGGTCTGTAGCTTTCGTTGTGCGCCTTTCCTTGTTGTGGTTCGCCATTACGAACACTGGTGATTTACGGACACGATATCTTTATGTGGCATAAAGACGTTCATTTCTTTAAGTTTACAGGACACAGACAGGACACCATCCTAGTTCTACAGGGACCTGTAGAAGTTGGCTACTCCACCGATCTCGGACGACCTCGTTCTGACACTTTGGAAGAACTGCCTCCCAGTGGGTTCTGGCCGTCATAAGGAAAGCTAGTGCGGATGCCCTAGCATCCGTGGTGGAAGGCAGAATCCACGAAATAAGTCCAGAAACCGAACAGATAGCAGCGGATAGCTGGCAATTAGTTTCAGAGCGTAGGGTCTGGCTATTGGCCGACCGTGCCATACCTAGAGTGGAAACTCACACTGGCGGCGCGTCAAGGTGTCAGCGACTGTTTACTACTTTCTAGCGTCCATCTCCTCGGGCGCGGCGCGCTGATGGTCTGCGCGGGGCTTGAAAAAACCCTGCTATCCCCTTGCGGGTCACTGGACAAGTTGAACCTACCCTTTCGGGCGACAGCTCGCTTAGCCGGCGCTTCGCGACGCACGGGTCGCGAAGCGCCGTTACCAGTGGGGGCCACGAGGAGGCGGAGCTGCCAGCGCGAGGCTCGGTCCCAGCAGGTTGACTTTCCAGCCGATCATAACATGCACCGTCACGGCTCCCATCTCGTGGGTGCCGCCTGCACCGACGGTCGCAGGTGATCTCCTCAGTTTACGCCCTTGCGCTTTTTACTTCTGTTCCTGTTTGGTTTTGTTATTCCTGTGTCTTTGTTTCTTGTTCCTCTTTGTTTTGGTTCTGTGTCTTGTTTTGTGTTCTATTGATTCTCCCGTAGTTTCCTGTGCTTTATTGGTGCCTTTGTGACTCTGTTGAGTCGTCACTGTTCTTTTTTGGTTCTTGTATGTTTCTTGTGCTTCTTCTAGGCGGTTGGGTTGGTTGCCCTTCCATTTGTCTCCTTGTTACCGCTCTGTCTTGTCGGAGAGGGCCCTTCGATCTTTGTAGTGCCGCTCTCCTCTTCTTCTCTTTTGCTAGGAGAACGCTCCTGGTGAATTCGTGGAAGTGGAGGTACACGGTTTTGGACATGAACCCTGATTTTTCCCCTGGCCGGGGTAGCTCTTTTTCCTGTATGGATTTCCGCAGCTTCTTTCGCTCTTCATCGTAGAGTCGGCATATTTCGAGTATGTGCTGCGAGGTTTCCACCATGCCGCAGTCACACGTGTCCACTTCGCTCAGCTGGAATGTTTCTAATTTGCCATTGAAGTCGCCATGACCACCGATGAATTGCGTCATATGGTGGTCTGGGTTCATCCATCGGCTTGCTAGTCTTACTTTCGGGTTACTATAGTACTCGTATGTCGTTCTGCCTTTCAGAGTGGTTTCCCAGCGTGTCTTCCATGTATGAATGGCTTCTCGAACGATCACCTTTGGGTTGCTTCCTTCGGTGTGGCCTCTTTTCTCTCTGTATTGTCTTGCCCTTACCTCGATCATGAGATCGATGGGCATGACTCCTGCTATTATTTGTAGTGCTTCGGTGGATGTCGTTCTGTAGGCTTCCGTTACCTGCAGGAGCGCCATCCTCTGTGTCCGCAATAGTTTGATCCTTGTATTACTTCTCAGCAGGTCGCTCCAGCCGGCTGCAGCGTACGTGACTATCGGTTCGAACAGCCCTTTGTGCAGGGTACGCATGGCTGCTTGCCCGAGTCCTCATTTCGCCTCGGCCACTCTCGCGAGGCTGCTGCGCAGGTTTCTGGCTTTTTGTGTTACCTCCTCTATGTGTCTATTGACTTTTAAGCCACTCTCAAGGTGCACTCCTAGGTACTTTATGGTTTGTCGCATACGAATAGTCTTCTCCTTGATCTTGATGATTGAAGGCCTTTCGGCGTCCAGTTTACCCTTCAGCAGAAGCATTTCTGTCTTTTCCGCTGATTGTGCTAGTTTCTTCCTGGAGCACCAGTTGGACACGCGTGTGACTGCTTCTTGTCCGACTTTCTGGAGCTCCGTCCTGGAGTTTCCTGCAATTAGGATGATAATGTCGTCCGCGTACGCTATCGGTTCGCATTCCGTAGTGTGTCTTCTTAGTTCTTCCAGCAGATCGTCGAATATTAGGTTCCAGAAACTTGGGCCTAGTACAGATCCCTGCGGGCATCCTTTGGTGACGGGCTTGGTAATCACCTCGATTTTGCTAATTATCTGCACGGTTCTGTCGGTGAAGTAACTCCGCGTTAGCCTGTATAGGTTATCGGGGCAACTTCTCCTTTTTAGTTCGTGCATGACGTTTGGCCACCAGACGTTGTCGAAGGCACCTGATGTGTCTAGCGCGATTGCGAGGACGTACTTCTTATCTCCCATCTGTTCGTCTTTTTCCCTTAATATGATTATCGCGTCTGTCGTCGATCTTCCGGGGCGGATGCCGTACTGCCGGTTCGAGGCCAGTTCGTGGTGAATGAAGAGGTTCATCATTCTGGTAGCCATCAGCCTTTCCAGCAGTTTGCTCACCATTGAGAGTAGGCAGATTGGCCTGTATGATTTTGGGCTACTTCTGTCCTGATCTTGTCCTTTCGGGATGGTGATGAGGTTCCCCGTTTTCTATATCTTTGGGAAGATCCCCCAAGCGAGGCAGCTGTTCATTGTCTTCAGAATTTCCTGGTGGAGCACCCCCCAGGCGTGCTGGATAACTTCTACCTAAATCAGGTCGGGTCTGGAGCATTTCCCTCTCGTCAGTCTTTTGACTGCTCCGCTGAGCTCTTCCATGCTGAACTCTGCGGTGTCTTCGACGTTTGGGAGGGTGCCCATATCCCGTCAGCGGCCAGCGGGCAATGGAATCACCCCTCGCACCTACGGAGTACGACTGGGTATGCCGATTAGTAGCGCAAATTGGCGCGCTGCTCTCGACAGTGGTCGCCGACCACAGTCACAATCCCCGAATTCCCGAGATACAACGCAGCAAAATGGTTTCTGCTACTTCCACGAGACCTTCCGAGACCGCGCGAGAAAGTACCGTTCCCTTTATAACTGGAAGCAGGGAAACGCGAGCAGCCGTCCGTGACAGTGGCGTACGACGATGGCCTCTCATCCCGCCGCATTTTCGTGAAAGGCAGTATTTCAAGTATGTCTTTCTTCGGGGATACGGTTGCCGACCTATGCGTGTACATGCGCCCGCAACAAAGGCGACTATGAACTTTTTGTGGACAACAGAACGCGCATCGCGACTTATGGTACGATTGTGGTGTCACTGAACCTCCATTCGACGGGACTTCAAATGAATTCAAAGGGATCCGCGAAGCAAACGCCTAATCCACACGACCGCCAATCTGTCCGCAAGGGGATACTCGGTCACGACCGACACAGCGTCGATAAAAAACTTTATCGGCGAATCGACGTATCACCAACTCCTCGCCGAATTTTCGGACTTAACGCGTCCGCCTGTTTTCAGACGAAAAGAAATTCGACACGAGGTGGAACATCACATCAAGACCATACTTTCAAACTTACCCTACATGCGTATAGCCAATAAGAAGCTGCTTCTATATATCTATTACTAAAATACGCCTTATCCTCGACAATATTTCCCATCAACCAAAAATGCGCGGAACACCACTTGTTACGACCGTTTGCGGACAGACGCGGTCGCGAGGAAAACGCGTCAGCGAGAGGCGTAAATTCTCGCTACGAAATAGTCGTTCCCCTTGTTTCGATTAAGATAACAGGGGTGGTTGAATGAATTTAACACTGTGTTAAAGGGTTAATATATTAGATATATTTAACAGTCAATCTTACAATAATATGAGCGTCACAATTATTTGGCGATGAATACAATAAATGTGCTACAGAGAACTTCAACCGACTTTACGATATTTCTCAATGAATTAACTAAGCGACTTTCTTCGGCGGAACTCTCGAAGTATGCAGTTAAACCTTACAAACGGACTGATTTAAGGGTAGAGTCGTTGTTCGACTTGCTGATTGCTCGGACGATGAAAACGAACTAACTTGAACGTGACGATGCTGTGTCGGAGAAGAGCTAAGGAAGGGTGTGTCTGACGCACGGAATCATCGGATTTGTTGATGACATGTTTTAGCCGGAAAAGTGAGGGTAATAGATATTGTTTCTATTGGCTACTAAAATTGTCGATGGACTAGGAAGGGTCTTAACCACCCTTGAAGGAAAGTGGGAGTAGGAAGCAAAATTAACTTTCACGTGTTTTCCAGACACGAACCAGAAACCTTAGAAAACGCTTTCGTGAAAAGGCCTTTGTTTGATATGAATGACTTTCGCTAGAGTTTTCTGAGATTTATGGTCAGTCCGCGAGCGTTTTAAGGGGTACGCAATAAGGATGTGCGGACATCTGGCTGCCATACGTCCGCGATGTGAGGTCCGGTTCAGGTAGAGAGTCGGCCGACGTAACACCACTCTTGCCCCCCCCCCCTTACAAGTGTAATATCATAAAGGAACTTCCGGGCAGTGGACTATGTCAAGCCGACTGTATCGAAGTTTTACTGGAATATTTCCATACTTACAAATTTTTCCCCAACACGCGATTTGGCGAGTAGATAGCTGCAACTGTATAAAACTAACTAAAGTTGTGAGTGGACATCGAACACTGCGTCTGGACACATACCGAACCGTGTACAACATGGCATATTGACCAAACTTCGCAAGCCGCCATTTTGTCGGGAACTTTTGTTTAGAAAATTACTCCCATTCCGACTTACTCCATGTTATTAACCCATGCGATTAAAATAACCCCACTTTCCCGATCTTAAACTATATTTACATGCGTTAAACATGGTCAACATATTCCAACTATCCCTGAATATAGTGATAACTCTGACAGTATTCGAAGGTTACTGTCGATAATACGATGATATCACCGAATCAAACATACACAACTTTATGCGCTTAACATCGTGCTAATAGTAACTAAAAGAGCGGTAGGTAAATAACATGAAAAGTAAATAAAATTAGTTACACTCGATAATGCAACTTATCTCTCGAAACTATCTCAGCCGGCAGCAATGTGATTATGGACGGAGCCATCATCCCAATATGGCGCTAACAGCTTAATATCGTATATGACACTCTCGTCTGACGCAGTCGCAGCAATTTCGAAATCGAGTTCTGAAAATCAGGTCACTATCACAACATGGCATCGAAGCCTATGTCCCTCACTATCTTTGCGAAACCCTGTCTTCAACGAATCAGCTCATCTCATATCCGTAGATCCATCCATAACAAGTTTTTCTCCGCAGCATCATTTTCATAGAGAGTCAGTTGCTCTTCCGTTTTCGACCTTTCACCATACCAACTTGCACTTAGAAATTACAATTACTCTCTATCAACTCATATTTTACTTATACATATGCACCAGTGTAATTATCTTCATTACAAAGTGGTTGGAATAAACTGTAACTTATAATTTGTTATATAGGTATCATATTCAATTCAACTACCCTTATTATCCTAACCGAAATAGGGAATCGATCATTTCGCGACGTCGATTCGCTAATCGTAACGGGAATTTACGAATACCGTTGACGTGCTCGCGATCGCGTGTCTCCGCGAGTGAACGAAACACTTACTATACCTTACTATACCTTAACTACAGCTTCTTTCTACAACTATCAATTTATTATCTTTATTTTATTTTATTTTTATTTTAGACCCGGACCACCAATCCTACTCAATACTATCAAAATCGCATTTTACAGGGCCATTGCCCAAATTGACCTTTATTTAACAATGAACTACGATTGGCGCCGTTACCAGTGGGGGCCACGAGGAGGCGGAGCTGCCAGCGCGAGGCTCGGTCCCAGCAGGTTGACTTTCCAGCCGATCATAACATGCACCGTCACGGCTCCCATCTCGTGGGTGCCGCCTGCACCGACGGTCGCAGGTGATCTCCTCAGTTTACGCCCTTGCGCTTTTTACTTCTGTTCCTGTTTGGTTTTGTTATTCCTGTGTCTCTGTTTCTTGTTCCTCTTTGTTTTGGTTCTGTGTCTTGTTTTGTGTTCTATTGATTCTCCCGTAGTTTCCTGTGCTTTATTGGTGCCTTTGTGACTCTGTTGAGTCGTCACTGTTCTTTTTTGGTTCTTGTATGTTTCTTGTGCTTCTTCTAGGCGGTTGGGTTGGTTGCCCTTCCATTTGTCTCCTTGTTACCGCTCTGTCTTGTCGGAGAGGGCCCTTCGATCTTTGTAGTGCCGCTCTCCTCTTCTTCTCTTTTGCTAGGAGAACGCTCCTGGTGAATTCGTGGAAGTGGAGGTACACGGTTTTGGACATGAACCCTGATTTTTCCCCTGGCCGGGGTAGCTCTTTTTCCTGTATGGATTTCCGCAGCTTCTTTCGCTCTTCATCGTAGAGTCGGCATACTTCGAGTATGTGCTGCGAGGTTTCCACCATGCCGCAGTCACACGTGTCCACTTCGCTCAGCTGGAATGTTTCTAATTTGCCATTGAAGTCGCCATGACCACCGATGAATTGCGTCATATGGTGGTCTGGGTTCATCCATCGGCTTGCTAGTCTTACTTTCGGGTTACTATAGTACTCGTATGTCGTTCTGCCTTTCAGAGGGGTTTCCCAGCGTGTCTTCCATGTATGAATGGCTTCTCGAACGATCACCTTTGGGTTGCTTCCTTCGGTGTGGCCTCTTTTCTCTCTGTATTGTCTTGCCCTTACCTCGATCATGAGATCGATGGGCATGACTCCTGCTATTATTTGTAGTGCTTCGGTGGATGTCGTTCTGTAGGCTTCCGTTACCTGCAGGAGCGCCATCCTCTGTGTCCGTAATAGTTTGATCCTTGTATTACTTCTCAGCAGGTCGCTCCAGCCGGCTGCAGCGTACGTGACTATCGGTTCGAAGAGCCCTTTGTGCAGGGTACGCATGGCTGTTTGCCCGAGGCCCCATTTCGCCTTGGCCACTCTCGCGAGGCTGCTGAGCAGGTTTCTAGCTTTTTGTGTTACCTCCTCTATGTGTCTATTGATTTTTAAGCCACTCTCTAGGTGCACTCCTAGGTACTTTATGGATTGTCGCGTGCGAATGCTCCTCTCAGTCGTCTTTTCCGCCGAAAATGCTAGTTTCTTCCTGGAGCACCAGTTGAACACGAGTGTGACTGCATCTTGTCCGGCTTTCTGGAGCTCCGTCCTTGCGTTTCCTGCGACTAGGATGATAATGTCGTCCGCGTACGCCTTCGGAATTGTGTCTTGTTAGTTCTTCCAGCAGGTCGTCAAATATTAGGTTCCAGAAACTTGGGCCTAGTACCGATCCCTGCGGGCATCCTTTGGTGACGGGCTTGGTAATCACCTCGTTTTTGCTAACTATCTGCACGGTTCTGTCGGTGAAGTAGCTCCGCGTTAGCCTGTATAGGTTATCGGGGCAACTTCTCCTCTTTAGTTCGTGCATGACGTTTGGCCACCAGACGTTGTCGAAGGCACCTGATATGTCGAGCGCGATTGCGAGGACGTACTTTTTATCTCCCATTTGTTCGACTTTCTCCCTTAATCAGATTATCGCGTCTGTCGTCAATCTTCCAGGGCGGTAGCCGTACTGTCGATTCGGGGCCAGTTCGTGATGAATGAATATGTTCGTCATTCTGGTAGCCATCAGTCTTTCCAGCTGTTTGCCTACCATTCAAAGTAGGCAGATTGGCCTGTAAGACTTTGGACTACTTCTGTCGTGGTCTTGTCCTTTCGGGATGGTGATGAGATTCCCCGTTTTCCATATCTTCGGGAAGATCCCCCAGGCGAGGCAGCCGTTCATTGTCTTCAGGATTTCTTGGTTGAGCACCCCCCAGGCGTGTTGGATAACTTCTACCTCGATCACGTCGGGTCCCGGGCATTTCCCTCTCTTCAGTTTTTTGACAGATCCTATGAGCTCCTCTATGTTGAACTCTGCGGTGTTTTCGACGTTCGGGAGGTTGTCCATCTCCCTTCTGATCTCGGCTTGCTCTACCGTGTCCGGGTTTTCTTGATCTTCGGGTAGGAGGGCTGTCAACAGCGCTTCCGCGGTTGATCGCCAGGTGGAGGTTTCTCCGTGTGGCGTCCGCAGGCTGGATACTGTTTTTTCCCTCCTGATACTTCCTGTGATCGTCTTATATACGATACCCCAGGGCTCTTTGTTACCTTCGTTGGTAACCAATTCTTGCCAGCCCCGGTTTTTCGCTTCGGTCACTGCTTTTTTGTATATCCGGATGGTTTCCCGGTATCTTGTTTTTTCCAGTTCCCTTGCTTCTGGGTCTCTGGTCGCTGATACCTTCTTCTCGCCCGGTAGGCGCGTCGTTTTGCCTTGGTGAGTTTCGGCGTCCACCATGGTACCGATTTGTTATGCCATTTTTTCCTCGGGATAGTTGCGTCGCAGGCTCTTCTCAGTGCTGCTTGCAGGCGCTCTGCCATCCCTTCGACGTCTTCTGCTCGCTGTGGGGTGATCTCTTGGAGGAGTGTTTTCTCTTCCAGGATGATTCTCTGGAACTCTTCCCAGTCGGCGGCTCTCGTGTTATACATTCTAACCGGCTGATGCGGCGGGAGGCTTTCCTTCTCAGGAGTTAGGCGCGTCTCCAGGATTCTATGATCGCTGGAGGTTCCGTCCTCGTGTACTGTCCATTCTTCCACGAGCGGTATGAGCTCCGGGCTCGCCAGGGTTATGTCGATGTTGGATCGCCCCCTGGTGGTTTCAAAGGTGTGGGCCTGTCCTGGTCTATTTAGGACGTGGATGCCGTATTTTGCGATGACGGCCTCCAAGGCTTCACCTCTGTCGTCGGTGCTTCTGCTATTCCATAGCGGCGATTTAGCGTTTGCGTCCATGCCGATTATGATTCTCTTGCCTCTGGTGTGCCTCAAACTTCGATGTTTTCCGTCGGCGGGAAGTACTGGCTGACGACGTAGATATCCGTTGCTCCGTCGCTTATTTGCACACACACGCGGTGGGTTGTGCACAGGCCGGCATTCTCGACCGCCGTCATGTTTCTGCTGTTGATTCCCATCGCGGCCATCGGCGGGTCTTGTTTTGAGCCCCGAGAGGCGATCGCAAAGTCTGCACCGAGCCCAGGTATTTTTCCCTCTAGGCTGTAGGGTTCCTGCATTAGCAGGATAACGTTCCCGTCAGCCTTTAGTTCCGCTTTAATTTCATGGGGGATAATTTTCGACCCCTGCATATTATGTTGCATGATCCTTATCCCCCATTGTCTCCCGAGTCCGTTTTCGGATTCGTTAGGCATCGTATTCATATGATGTCTTCGTTACTTGTATTTCCAGGGCCCTTTTGTATGCTGGACAATTTAGGTTGGAGGCCGCGTGGTCTCCCTTTTTCCCAGCCTTTTTGCAATTAACACAGCTGGGGGGGGGGGCTACTTTTGCTTGGGCATTCCTAGGCGCAGTGGCCACTGTCGGCGCAGTGGGCGCAAATGTCATAGTGGACGCGGCAGTATTTTGCCACGTGACCGTACCCTCGGCACTTGTAGCATCTACTGATTGCTACGTAGTCCTTAGCTTTGCAGGAGTTCCAAGAGATGTAAAGCTTTCCTTTCAGAAGCTTGTCTCTTACCTGGGGGGTGGGTACCTCTATTACTCAGTTCGTCTCATCCTGATCTTTGCGGCCTGTTCTAAAGCAGAATTTTATGGCCGCTATGTCCTCTTCGCCTAGCCTTTCCTGGTTCTGTCTTTTAAGGCAGGCCAGGATCTCCTTCTCCGAGATATCCCTCGGGTCGTCGTAAATAATCATTCTTGGATTCCTCCTTGTAGGTGTGCTGGCTTTCAGGCCGGCTTCCTTTAGCTGTAACTTCTCGGTGAACGCCTTCAGATCTTCTGGCTTTGTCGTTTCTACGACTAGCCCATTGCCACCTATCTTTCTTATAGCCTCGACTTATAATCCTCTTTTGCGGTGGTTCACCATGGTGAACAGTGTGTCACACGTTTCTTCACTGGTGCGTATACCCCCGTCTACGGTTTCTGGGCGGATTATAACCACGTTCTTCGGTGGTTTTACCGCCTTCGCCTCTACTTGGTTGCAGGTCATCCTGACCTTTTCTGCGTACGAGGGATGTCTGTCTCCGACTTGGTCCTTCTTGGCTACCGCTACCTCGAGTCGCTTGCTGGCCTGGATCGTCTTATTGACGGCCTTCAGTATGGCCGAATCTTTTCCTTTCTCCTCTCCAGAGTTGTGTTTCAATCTACCTGTCAGGTAGCTGTTATGGAGCAATAGTTCTTCCACTATTCCTCTCATATCTCTAAAGTTCCTCATGATGGTCGAGGTTTGGTCCTTATTTACTTTCTTAGCGGGGTTCAGGCAGAAGGTTAATACTTTTTTTTCTGTTTCGCCGGCTTGTGCCCTGAGTTCTGGCACCGGTCGCGTTTCTTCCTCTCCTGTGCCTTTACCTTCCTCCGGGTCTTGCTTCTCCGGCGTTTGCGGGGAGCGGCCCTCTGTGCTGGTTTGTGTCTTTATCGTTTTCAGGGGGTGTAGCACCACCCTTGCTTTCGTTGTTGGCGGGGTTTGCCCCTGCTTCGGCATTTTGCACTGTGTTTGGGCTTGCTCGCTGATTCTCTTTTTTTTGCCGGGACTTTTCCTAAGTCCAGCGGCGTATCCTTTTTTACGCCTAGACTTTTCAAAGTCCAGCGGCGTATTCCTTTTTTCGGCTAGACTTTTTTCAGAGCTCGGCGGCGGCGTATTGCCTATCTCACCGGACACTGATTATTATTTCTAGCGTGCCTAAGTCTAGCGGCGTAACTCTTTTGGAGCATGCAAAAATTTTTGCGAGTCCAGCGTCGTATTGTTTTTAAAAGCATGCAATTAAAAAACTGAGTTCATATATTACGAGACAAGCAGATCGGTATTGAATTCCGCAATTTCAAAATTTGTTAGACGTCCAAAGTCACTTGTGGTATATTTGTCAGAGTTTATCCACGCCATCTTAGTGACAATGCGTTCATTACCGTCAAATGACCATGGAACAATTCCTGGAAGGCGTTTATGCTCTCCATCAGGTTCACCATTTTGTCCATACTCATCGTGTGCTCTACTGAGACAATGGATTACTTTGATCAGGAGGATTGTTCGTAAAGGGGTGAAAACGTGTGGAGCTCTTTGGCGGGCTTACGAAGTTGTTAAAGAATTTTATTTTACTCTTTTTTCGCTTCTTCTTCTGCCATTTCAGCACGCTTCTTGACTTCTAAATGAATGACGTTAAAACTAGTTCCTCGAAGACGTTTTGTAATTTGAAGACTGCATGTCATTTGCAAGACACTGATACAATTAATTGTACACGCAACGCAGTCGATTTTGCACACAACACTTTTGTAACTTTTCGCGTTAAGATTTCATTCCCAATTGACATCTAACGTTAATCATAGGAATGTTCGTTTGGGTTCAATTACTTATAGATCACTCATGTAATTGTTTTTACCATACAAATTATCTGCTTCGTTAGAGCAAACTAGCGTGAGAATGAGACCACGGGTACCTCTATTGTTTAAATTATCCAACAAATTATGCAACGTTTCAAAGAAGGTAGCAGTGTGTTAAACCATAGTTGAATTTGAATTTTTGCCCATCTAAATAATATATACTTTGAATATGGAGATTAGTGATTCTTCTGATGAATCAATAATTGGAAGCAGGAGAAAAACGAGACGGCGGTATAAAGAATGTTATAAACGTATTTGTAGAATAAGAAGTAGAAAGTATGCCGCGAAAAGAGACCAGCGGAACCTAGAAATTTAGTGCTACCACGTTTTAATCCCGAGATCACGGGCGCCGATCCAGTCGCGTGGTGTGCAGCTGTTAATCTGCTTATGAAGGACAACCCTCTACAAGACAGCGCGTTATTTTCTGCGTTAAATAGTGCTTTAAGGGATTCTGCAGCGCATTGGCTTGTGCAAATAATGGGCGATGAAGAGATTATCTGCCCAATGTTTAGGGAACTTTTTACTACGCGTTTTGGTGGCAAAGAGACAACAAGTTCGACGCTAATGAAGACACTCAGGGAATCACCAATGAAGGACGAAAACATGCCAGCCTACGTCATTCGCATCGGTTCCCTCCTGAAGACGAAGTGGCAAAATGCAACTATGACTGAAGTAATCAACGCCATCGTTCTTTGTCATGTGAGTCCACATGATCAGCGCATTGAACGAATAGCACTTGGAAATGATGTCAAGACCGAGGACCAATTTCTAAGTGAAATGAGAGTTCTTTTTTTCGCGAAGAAGAGGCCGGCGCCTACGTCAGATAATCCACCAGCGGGCCCCGAAGCTAAACGACACAAGCTATCTGACTTCCGGAATAAGTGTCTTTACTGTGGTGTCCTCGGGCATAACGTCCCTGTGAGCGACAATGTAACGAAGCTCGGTGACACCTTGTGATGTAGCACACATGTGTTTGGGAGCGACAATGTAACAAAGCTCAGTGAGACCGTGGAACGAAGCTCTGTGTGATTGTGCGATCTAGGAAAACGAGATTCATTTGGGTACCAACTCGAGAATGATCCATCATGTCGTTACGATCGGACTAGTAATCAACGGGATGTAACTAGCACTTCGAATACTCATTACAATGTTACTGATCTTTGTTTTCTTCTATTTGTTATTAAGACATCTGATCCAAATTTTGTTTGTTGAACTGGACCCTTGACTTATTGGAACATTTAGTTAAATGGTAAATAATGCCAATTGCATTGAGCCTAATGCTGTGATACACCACATAATGGTGAGATACCTGTGGACGTGTGATTATCAGGATGGCCGCGTCGGAGATGAAAAGACATTGGAGCTTTTCTTTTGGAATGTTTGGGAAGGTCCCCCATACTTTAGTCCAGACTTTTTATTATAGCCGTACCTAAATAATAAAACTGAGAAATAGCTGTTTATGGTTCAATCCAATCATGTTTGTCCGAGGTTTATGATAGTGGACTTGGGCTAGAAGTGACATAACGAGTCACTGAACGCAGCCACGGTCACGGGGGGACGTGTACCTAACAGAGGTATGAAATAATTAAATAACTCTCCTTAAAAAGAAATATTGACCCAAGGGATACAGAAAGGTACGGAGAGGAGTATATAAGGGCAGTCCCACTTGGATTGAGCCTCAGTCAATTAAGTTGGACTAGTACCGTGCACCAGTACGTTGAGTGACACCAGAATCTTGATCGCATTCGTCATCCTGTGAATCGTGGATTCGTTATCGAACCTAACTTCATTGTCATCGACATCTCGATTATCCAATCGCCGTTATTAGTTATTTCATACTGTAATACTTACTTTCGTATCAATAAATAACATCTCTATTACACAATAACGATGACCAATTCTTGTGAGGATTCGTGCACGCCCTGAACTCTAATGCCAATCCGACATATATATAAGTTCATAATATATATCAATATATATAATAATGAATTGTTATGTTTTTACTATTGTATGTCTGCTTATAATGTTGAGATAAAATAATAGAAACCTATTTTATACTACCTATTTTATGAAATACGTGTGTAACCCACCGCCGCCCCTCGAAACAGACACGTGTAACCCGGCGATGGGTCGCGCCGTCTCACGGAACAGACACGCGAGACCCACCGGTGGATCGCGCCGGCGTCAACGTGTGAACATCACGGAGAAAGCGGGTAGTTACCTAAGAGGAAAAGCGAGTATTTACCTAACGGGAAAAGCTGGTTTTTCCCATGAACAATGTCACCCATGAGCCACGTTGAGGCTTCATCATAGGCAGACATAGGTCAATGCATAATCACTACTGCACCACTCGAAAGTGTACACTCAAGTTACACGCATGTGTGTAATAAATAGCAGCAGTGGTTCTGTTAAAAAATTCTGCGTAATGTCATGAGTTACTCATGTCGATTCAGATCTATTTGTTTATGACATGATTGAATAACTCCAAGAAACCGACATGCATTTTACTCGCAATTCGATGCGATTTACCATTAGGACAGTTTCATCCATATTGTGACTCGAAAAAGTCATCGTTTAATCCCTTCTAGAACAAAATATGAAATATCATAATTTATTCTTAATGACAGAGTTAATTATTTGGAAAGCTTGAAATAATAAAAAATTGATTTCTATTAAATTTTAATGATAATATTCAATTCAAGAATGGAGAATTTACATTTGACAAATTTTCGATCAGACCCTTCTTTTTTTATAATACTAATAATTACCCTAAAATGTGAAGAATAGCCCTGAGATTCAGTTGTGAAAAATGTATACAAAATATATGTACATCTGTAACACAATATGTGAATTGTAATTTGTTCATTAAAATGAACCTTTGAGTGTTAGAATGTTTAAAATCGTGAAAAGCATATTCCTATTTAAACGTGGAATTTTAATAACGAAAAAAAATTGAAATTTTAATAAAGTTCAGTCGTTATAAAAATTAGGTCCCTAATATAAAAATGAAAAATCCAAGAATTGAGACCCTAATGATTTTTGAGCCACGTTAAACATTTTTATCGTATATTTCAACATTAAAATTTCAATAATGGTTTCAATAGAAATTGACAATTATTCCGTCTAAATACGAATAACAAAATTTCTGAAAGAATAAATAAATCGGAATAAGTATATTTTTCATGTATCCAATATTCCAAGAGATTTCAGTTTCTTTCTATTCTCAGAATTCTCGGAAAAAGAATTTAGTCAACGCGTAATAAAAACTGAATAAATTCCATCTTCTTGCACTATTTCATTTTTTTTTCAAGTAACACTTTGTATCATTGATATTTTCATATCAAAATATTGACAGCAGACGTTGATGTTTTAGAAGTGTTTGGTATATTTCATCAATCGTTAATGTTACCAAGTGTTCTTGGCGCTGGAGCAATAATCTGCGCAGAAGAAAACATTTCTATTTGGATTTACTTGAAATTTATTTCGATATCTGTCTATGTACAGGGAAATACGATAAATCACTATATATTGTGTTAACATATTCCGGACTATTTTTTTTTCTTGTTACTAAATATACCCATGATATAATTAAATTGTTTCTCTCTAAATGACAACCGTAAAAATAGAAGAATTTTCGTGATCGACACGCAACATATTAATAACTATGAGTACAGGAAGATTCATATTAAGATTCTCATTATTTTGAAGCATTGACAAACCAATATGTATTAAATTGTTCACATTTATGACGAAGTCCTGACAGTTGCTTTCATCTTTCAATATGATACCGCACAAAATGGTGTAATTTTAATTTTTTATTTCTATTTCTGCCATTAGGACACAGGTGGCTCAGATACACGTTATGTGCACGTATGACTGCTATCATGATATTACAGGAAATACGAGAATGATGAAAACTTGTGGTGTCGTTGAATTGCGGTTTGTTAAACCACTATTCGGACATATGCACTTTTTATAATCAGTTGTACTCGAAACAATTTCTGACGTTGTATTTTTTAAATGATTCAACTAAGCAAGCAAACATGTATGCTTACTGGGCAAAATTAAATACAGTTATGCACTACACAAGTTAGAAAATTGCAAATGCATAATATAACATATAAGCACTTACTGGCGAAAAGTGTGAGCAACGAATCCTATTTCTTCGTTAGAATCCATAAAAAAGCAATGCCGAGATATTAATTTTAATATGCAGCTGATTGTTTTGCAACACTTCATCCTGGTGAAGCCTCATGTTTCCAAGAAAAACTGATTATCTTTTTTCACTAACTAAATCTCATTGACTTATATCTAATACGTATCGATCCTAATTGTAATTATGTCGACAATTGGCTTAATTATAATTCATTACTAATATATAAAATGCAGATATTGTTGTATGTGACTCTAAAATGGAGTTTACGTACACTCCGGATGTGTTTTCCTCCAGTCGCGGGGAGACGCGATCGCGACGAAGCGCGTCAACGGGAGTCGTAAATTCCTGTTACAATTATAACAATCGACACCACGAACAAGTCGATCCCCTTATTTCTTGTGGGACAATAGGGATGTTTGTTTTGGAATAAAACTGTAATCAACAGTTCTATAATATTCATATTTTCAACAACTTGTTACACTTAATATTGTGCCGTGTCGGAAGATATATTTGATATAAACAATTGATAGTTGTGGACTTGATAGTTGAGTCGTATAAGCAGAGAGTAGATTAAATTGATGTCGCGTAGACTGTAGTGAGGACTGTCCTAAGATTATAGGAAAAGTTAAGTGGAATGGTACAATGTTATAGGATTAGGAGTTGACTGACTTCATGAGATGACTGACACTCCACTCTCATGCCATTACGGACGAAAGCTCGGTATGGGTGTGCTGTTCTAACGAAGAAATAGGATTCGTTGCTCACACTTTTCGCCAGTAAAAGTGAGGGTGCCGATCTGTGATGCCCATTGGTTCCAGTCAACATTAATGAATGATGATAGGAGGAGGAAACCTCCTACCATCGTTGCTAGTGGGTGTCATTATTCCTGTCATTTACGGTGTGCTTGTGCGCGTCAACCCGTTCTTGCACATTACAATATCCTGCGATATGACCCGTCTTGAATCAATTAAAATGCCGAAACTGGCCGGAAAAGGCCGAAAGTGTACGGTACTCGATTCTCCGTATGATTGTTGTAATGGAAGTGCCATTTTTCGGGGAGCGGAAGTGTGCAACGAGTTCTCACTCATCATAATATCCTGCTATTCAGCCAGCTTTGAAACATTTAAAAAGCGCGAAATATCCGTCAGAGGCCGAAAGTGTACAGAACTCGATGCTCCGTATGCTCGTTGTAATGGAAGTACCAATTTTCAGGGATTGGCAGCGTGCAACTAGTTCTCACACAACATAATATCCTCCTATACGGCCCATTTTGAAACAATAACAAAGCCGGAGAAGGCTAAAAAGGCCGTACATGTATAGTACAGGATTCTCCGTATGCTCGTTGTAGCGGCACTGCCATTATTCGAAGGTTTCCTGCGCGCAACGAGTTCTCACACCTCATAATATCCTCCTATACTGCCCATTTTGAAACAATTAAAAAGCCGAAAATGGCTAAAAAGGCCGTAAATGTATAGTACAGTATTCTCCGTACGCTAGTTGTATTCGCACTACTATTCATCGAAGGGTTCCTGCGTGCAACCCGTTCTTGCACATCATAATTTCCTGCTATATTACCCGCTTTGAATTAATTAAAATGACGAAACTGGTCGGAAAAGGCCCAATATGTACAAAACAGGATTCTCAGTAAGCTCGTTGTATTGGAAGTACCATTTACGGTGTGCTTGTGCGCGTCAACCCGTTCTTGCACAATATAATTTCCTGCTATATGACCCGTCTTGAATCAATTAAAATGCCGAAACTGGCCGGAAAAGAACGAAAGTGTACGGTACTCGATTCTCCGTATGCTCGTTGTAATGGAAGTACCATTTTTCGGGGAGCGGAAGCGTGCAACGAGTTCTCACACATCATAATATCCTGCTATTCAGCCAGCTTTGAAACAATTAAAAAGCCGGAAGAGGCTAAAAATGCCAAAAGTGTACAGATCAAGATTATCCGTAATGTCGTTGTAATGGAAGTGCCATTTTGGGGGGATTGGCAGCGTGCAACGAGTTCTCACACATCATAGTATCCTCCTATTCGGCCAGTTTTGAAACAATTACAAAGCCGGAGAAGGCTAAAAAGGCCGTATATGTATAGTACAGGATTCTCCGTATGCTCGTTGTATTGGCACTACCATTCTTCGAAAGGTTCCGGCGTGCAACCTGTTCTTGCAGATCATAATTTCCAGCTATATGACCCGTTTTGAATCCATTAAAATGCCGGAAGTGGCCGGAAAAGGCCGAATATGTACAAAACAGTATTCTCCGTACGCTCGTTGTATTCGCACTACCATTCATCGAAGGGTTCCTGCGCGCAACCCGTTCTCACACATCATAATATCCTGCTATGCGGCCCATTTTGAAACAATTAAAAAGACGGAAATGTCCAGAATAGGCCGAAAGTGTACATAACAAGATTCTCCGTAATCTCGTTGTAATGGAAGTGCCATTCTTGTGGGTTTGACAGCGCGCAACGAGTTCTCACGCTTCATAATATCCTGCTATACGGCCCATTTTAAAACATATATAAAGCCGGAAATGTCTAAAAAGGTCGTACATGTATAGTACAGGATTCTCCGTATGCTCGTTGTAATGGAAGTACCAATTTTCGGGGATTAGCAGCGTGCAACGAGTTCTCACACATCATAATATCATGCTATAAGGCTCATTTTGAAACAATTAAAAAGCCGGAAATGGCTAAAAAGGCCGTACATGTATAGTACAGGATTGTCCGTATGCTCGTTGTATTGGCACTACCATTCTTCGAAGGGTTCCTGCGTGCAACCCGTTCTTGCACATCATAATTTCCAGCTATATGATCCGTTTTGAATCAATTAAAATGCCGGAAGTGGCCGGAAAATGGCGAATATGAACAAAAGAGGATTCTCCGTATGCTCGTTGCAATGGAAGTACCATTTTTCGGTGATTGGCAGCGTGCAATGATTTCTCACACATCATAATATCCTCCTATACGGCCCATTTTGAAACAGTTAAAAAGCCGGAAATGGCTAAAAAGGCCGTACATGTATAGTACAGTATTCTCCGTACGCTCGTTGTATTAGCACTACCATTCATCGAAGGGTTCCTGCGCGCAACCCGTTCTCACACATCATAATATCCTGCTATGCGGCCCATTTTGAAACAATTAAAAAGACGGAAATGTCCAGAATAGGCCGAAAGTGTACATAACAAGATTATCCGTAATCTCGTTGTAATGGAAGTACCATTTACGGTGTGCTTGTGCGCGTCAACCCGTTCTTGCACATTACAATATCCTGCTATATGACCCTTTTTGAATCCATTAAAATGCCGGAAGTGGCCGGAAAAGGCCGAATATGTACAAAACAGGATTCTCCGTATGCTCGTTGTAATGGAAGTACTATTTTTTGGGAATTGGCAGCGGGCAACGAGATCCCACACATCATAATATTCTGCTATACGGCCCATTTTGAAACAATTAAAAAGACGGAAATTTCCAGAATAGGCCGAAAGTGTACATAACAAGATTATCCGTAATCTCGTTGTAATGGAAGTACCATTTACGGTGTGCTTGTGCGCGTCAACCCGTTCTTGCACATTACAATATCCTGCGATATGACCCGTCTTGAATCAATTAAAATGCCGAAACTAGCCGGAAAAGGCCGAAAGTGTACGGTACTCGATTCTCCGTATGATTGTTGTAATGGAAGTACCAATTTTCGGGGAGCGGAAGCGTGCAACGAGTTCTCACACATCATAATATCCTGCTATTCAGCCAGCTTTGAACAATTAAAAAGCGCGAAATATCCGTCAGAGGCCGAAAGTGTACAGAACTCGATGCTCCGTATGCTCGTTGTAATGGAAGTACCAATTTTCAGGGATTGGCAGCGTGCAACTAGTTCTCACACAACATAATATCCTCCTATACGGCCCATTTTGAAACAATAACAAAGCCGGAGAAGGCTAAAAAGGCCGTACATGTATAGTACAGGATTCTCCGTATGCTCGTTGTAGCGGCACTGCCATTATTCGAAGGTTTCCTACGCGCAACGAGTTCTCACACCTCATAATATCCTCCTATACTGCCCATTTT
>NW_026869774.1:37500-40000 GCF_905332965.1 Bombus pascuorum | reverse complement strand
AACAAAAACAAAAACAAAAACAAAAACAAAAACAAAAACAAAAACAAAAACAAAAACAAAAACAAAAACAAAAACAAAAACAAAAACAAAAACAAAAACAAAAACAAAAACAAAAACAAAAACAAAAACAAAAACAAAAACAAAAACAAAAACAAAAACAAAAACAAAAACAAAAACAAAAACAAAAACAAAAACAAAAACAAAAACAAAAACAAAAACAAAAACAAAAACAAAAACAAAAACAAAAACAAAAACAAAAACAAAAACAAAAACAAAAACAAAAACAAAAACAAAAACAAAAACAAAAACAAAAACAAAAACAAAAACAAAAACAAAAACAAAAACAAAAACAAAAACAAAAACAAAAACAAAAACAAAAACAAAAACAAAAACAAAAACAAAAACAAAAACAAAAACAAAAACAAAAACAAAAACAAAAACAAAAACAAAAACAAAAACAAAAACAAAAACAAAAACAAAAACAAAAACAAAAACAAAAACAAAAACAAAAACAAAAACAAAAACAAAAACAAAAACAAAAACAAAAACAAAAACAAAAACAAAAACAAAAACAAAAACAAAAACAAAAACAAAAACAAAAACAAAAACAAAAACAAAAACAAAAACAAAAACAAAAACAAAAACAAAAACAAAAACAAAAACAAAAACAAAAACAAAAACAAAAACAAAAACAAAAACAAAAACAAAAACAAAAACAAAAACAAAAACAAAAACAAAAACAAAAACAAAAACAAAAACAAAAACAAAAACAAAAACAAAAAAAAAAACAAAAACAAAAACAAAAACAAAAACAAAAACAAAAACAAAAACAAAAACAAAAACAAAAACAAAAACAAAAACAAAAACAAAAACAAAAACAAATACGAAAACAAAAACGAAAACAAAAACGAAAACAAAAACGAAAACAAAAACGAAAACAAAAACGAAAACAAAAACGAAAACAAAAACGAAAACAAAAACGAAAACAAAAACGAAAACAAAAACGAAAACAAAAACGAAAACAAAAACGAAAACAAAAACGAAAACAAAAACGAAAACGAAAACAAAAACATCATCGAGATACATCGATCAGCACGAATCGCGTACCTAGCGAAACATATCTGTTATTCTTCTATCAAATCAGAAACTTTCTTTCGATCGGTGAGAATTGTTAGTAAAGAACATTTGATATATTACTATAGCGCGGGAATTGAAGTAGCTTCTCGCTCGCTTCGCTCGCTCTTATAAAACTAGCCTAACCTCAAAACCGACCCCGCGCGTCTGTAAATTATCGGAAAATCGCGGTCTTTTCGAAAAACGAACGCAAGGTGGATTGGTTTTAGGTAAGGCTATAACATTCCGAGCGAGCGCAGCGAGCGAGCAACTCGTAAAGGTGAGTCGCAACCCAATGATTTTGACCGTAGGGACTTTTAAGTATTCGCAACAGCCCTAGGAGCGACACGCCGCTGGACTTGGTCGTGTGCGATCGAAGAGCATTATGCCGCTGGACTTAGTCTCGTACAAACAAAAACCAATTAAGACAAAGACAAGGACAGAAACAAGGACAAAAACAAAAACACAAACAAAAACGAAAAGGAAAACAAAAACAAAAACGAAAACAAAAACATCATCGAGATACATCGATCAGCACGAATCGCGTACCTAGCGAAACATATCTGTTATTCTTCTATCAAATCAGAAACTTTCTTTCGATCGGTGAGAATTGTTAGTAAAGAACATTTGATATATAACTATAGCGCGGGAATTGATGTAGCTTCTCGCTCGTTTCGCTCGCTCTTATAAAACTAGCCTAACCTCAAAACCGATCCCGCGCGTCAGTAAATTATCGGAAAATCGCGGTCTTTTCGAAAAACGAACGCAAGGTGGATTGGTTTTAGGTAAGGCTATAACATTCCGAGCGAGCGAGCAACTCGTAAAGGTGAGTCGCAACCCAATGATTTTGACCGTAGGGACTTTTAAGTATTCGAAACAGCCCTGGGAGCGACACGCCGCTGGACTTGGTCGTGTGGGATCGAAGAGCATTATGCCGCTGGACTTAGTCGCGTACAAACAAAAACCAATTAAGACAAAGACAAGGACAGAAACAAGGACAAAAACAAAAACACAAACAAAAACGAAAACAAAAACAAAAACAAAAACAAAAACAAAAACAAAAACAAAAACAAAAACAAAAACAAAAACAAAAACAAAAACAAAAACAAAAACAAAAACAAAAACAAAAACAAAAACAAAAACAAAAACAAAAACAAAAACAAAAACAAAAACAAAAACAAAAACAAAAACAAAAACAAAAACAAAAACAAAAACAAAAACAAAAACAAAAACAAAAACAAAAACAAAAACAAAAACAAAAACAAAAACAAAAACAAAAACAAAAACAAAAACAAAAACAAAAACAAAAACAAAAACAAAAACAAAAACAAAAACAAAAACAAAAACAAAAAAAAAAACAAAAACAAAAACAAAAACAAAAACAAAA
>NW_026869773.1:0-81414 GCF_905332965.1 Bombus pascuorum | reverse complement strand
TAACGATAAAGCAAAATCCGGACAATTCGGAACGATATAAAGCGCGACTTGTGATTAAAGGGTGTTCACAGAAAGAAGGCATAGACTATAAGGAAACCTATAGTCCTATTGCTCGGTTTGACACAATTAGATTAATGCTTAGTATGGCTGCCAAAAATAATTTACACCTTGGACAGTTTGACATTAAAACCGCATTTTTATATGGAAGTCTGAAAGAAGACATTTATATGAAACAACCTAAAGGTTTTGATGATGGTACAAATCGCGTTTGTAAATTGCTAAAATTAGAGAAATTTAATATGAATGAGGCAAACAGTGTTTCTACACCTATTGAGACTAATTGGAATGAAAGTAACATAGGCAATAATGATTGTAACGCACCATACAGAGAAGCTGTAGGAAACTTAATGTTTCTACAAACCGTAAGTAGGCCAGACATTAGCTTTGCAATAAATATAGCGTCGAGACATTTAGAAAATCCAAATAAGCAACAGTGGAAATTAGTCAAACGAATTTTACGCTACATAAAAGGGACCGCGGACATGGGACTCTTATATACAAAAGCAGGTAGTCTCGAAACCTTCAGCGATGCTGACTATGCAGGCGACAAAGACACAAGAAAGTCGACATCAGGCGTTGTATGTAAGTATGCGAATGCGGCCATTACATGGCAATGTAAGCGACAACAATGTATAGCTTTATCTACGACAGAAGCTGAGTATGTCAGTGCAGCCTCAGGAGCGAAAGAAATTATGTGGCTGAAGAAAATATTTCTTGAATGTAAAATAGATATCCTCAAGTATACGCTATATGTAGACAATACTAGTGCCGCGAAATTAATTAAGAATCCGGAATTCCATCAAAGAAGTAATCATATTGATGTAAGATATCATTTCTTGCGAGATTTATACAATAGAGGCGAAATTGATGTAACGTATGTAATAAGCGAAGAACAACTGGCAGATATATGTACAAAGGCGTTGCCAAAACCAAGATTTGACTATTTGAGACAGAAATTAGGTTTGAAAAATAAAAGAGATATTAAGAGGTAATTTTTGTAAAGATGTAGAGTTTTTAGGGAGGGTATCGAAGTGGTTATTACATGTAAAAAAAAAAAAAAAAAAAAAGGGAAAAACTCTACATGATCTGTTAAGTCTTCTTGTAGTATTTTGAGTAATAAATTAATTTGAATAATAAAGAGAAAGGTATTGACGAAATTAAGCTTCGAATATTTACAAAGAGATAATTGTATAGACCGATGTAGAGTTTTAGGGAGGGTGTTGAAGTGATCGTCACTTCTGAGAAAACTCTACATCTGGTCTTCGGTTTCTCAACCGCCTAAGGTCTTCGAAGGCGCATAGACAAAAGAGTGCGTTTAGGAAAGGCCATAAGCGGTACACGTCCGACCTTGGTTGAGGCAGTTACCTTTAGTCTCAGGGTAACGTTGCTAGAGAGAGGATCTGGATAGGCTTACATAGTACCACATATTTTGTAATTTACTATTCAGAAAATATACACTTTCAATACCTTGCAGTTTGCTCACGCATTTATTTAATTCCATCCACTGAATAATCTTAACAGTTCATATTGTATAAACCGACAGATGTGCGCTGTAGGCTGCGCAAATAGGGAGAATATCGCGCATCGAGGTTTCGCTTTATATCAAATAGCAAGGTAGATACTTCCTTTTAATATTTCCACAAGATTATGCAAAATAAATCCGGTTAAAATTGGTGCGGCACTCGACAGTAACCTTACCTACGGTTTCTGTCCCGTGGTTGGCTACACAAAGATCCTATTCTTCGGACAAGATGTTTGCCAGATGTCGATACATCGTCACGGAATATTTTCAGCTAGTGGAAGGACCTGTGCCGCGTTTACGGACGGCTGTTCTTGTTTCCCTGTTTCCAAATGCACGGGGATCGGCATTTTTGCCCGCAATCCCGAAATGTTTGACGGTAATAGCACTGGCCGGAGTTGTACGTTCTCTCTCACGACCTCGAGCTACTTCTACCTCTCGATCGCCATCGCCGACGTGGGCGATGATTAACACTCACGGCACTCACCTGAGCCCCCATTTGTCTGGATTTGAGTCGTCGACGGCGGCCAGGATGCGTCTGATGAGGACAGAGAGTCCATTCCTCCACAACGAGAGGACGAAATTATCTGACGTGGAGGGGCCAGCCAGTTCTCTTAAGTGCTGATAGAATTGAGGCAGCTTCATATCGCCCATCTCTACGCTTTCAACCAACTTCTATACCCTATTGCTATCGGAGTCCGTAAGAACGCGGATGATTCCGGCATTTAGTTTCGCGTACAGCCCGGTGGCAGGAGGGTCCGTCGTGTCGCCCCCAATTTGCTTGAGGAGTTGATCGCCGAGACATTTAGCGAAGGTCGCGAATATTAGCTTGTCGTACGTGATATAGCAGCATATATCGATTTGCGTCTCTGATAAGGCGAACCGTACGGTAATGTTCGCGGGTTGCAACGGAGGCGAAGTCATCGAAACACTATGCGTGCCTTTTATACCGTCGTTAGCGTTTGTCATGCTTCGTTTCAGATCACGTCGGAGTCACCAATATGGCGGACTGTGTGACGATCAATATCATAAAATAACAAGACCGATTTCTGCTGTAACCAGTCAAATATATTTGGACTAAATTAAATATATATAAGTATATAAATACCGTAACGGGAATTTACGACTCTCGCTGAAGCGCTATGTCGCGATATCGTCTCTACGCGATTGATTCTATGACACAGTTGATTTCGTTTAAATAAAAGTTATGTTTTCGCCGGAGTATGGACAGAAAGAACACACGTCATACACGAATCATTTATAAACAACTTAAGGAATATGGGCGAAATGATTTGAAATAGTATTTCTGCGTTCAGATTGCCTTATATTCACATTGCTATTACAATATAAATGTCATAGTACAAACCAGGACGATAAATAAATGGCTTATATCGTTAGAAAAGATTATTGCTATTATGAATTAAATGAGAAACTTCCAATAATTCTCAGCTACGAAATTTACATGTGTTATTCTATCATAAATTGTACATCTCTGTCAGATGGATATTATAAGAACGACAAGTTTTCCACTGAAACGTTAAAATTTCTACAAAGTATTTGAAACGTGGGCGTCATTGTGTGGGGACGCCTTTGCGTGTTGCCGTCAACCGGATGTAGGGTTATTACCGCATCGGCGGCACTGGTCGCCATCTTTACCTTTCTCAAATTCCGTTCGTCAGAAAATTAATGTAATTTACATGTTAATATAAACTGTATTATAAATTATAATAAATTGTTGTACATTATATATATATTGTTGACGTACATAAATTCTACATTTGGGGAAGAACGAATTCAAGTATTATCCTGTGCTGTCGGGTTAATATAGATGACGGGGCAGTAAAAAAATAAAGAAGGCTACGGTCTTGGAAAAGATAAACAAGGCCGTTCAGAGCCAGTTCAAGCACCTAAACAGCATGGTCGTAGACAGCAACCTGTTTCTGGACATGAAGCTTCAGGTCATAAATGGAATCCTGAAGAGGAAGTAATAATGTGTGTGGAAGTCATGAAATGAGTAAGGAATCCAAATTCCAATACGCCTACGTTGGAAGAAATGCAGGACTGGTTACATCAGGGACCTAAAAAGTTGATCATAGATGATGAAATTGATTTCCGTTGTGAAGATAGAGTGCAAAATATTATCAATGCAAAAACAGTACTCGGTCATTTGGATAACGTTGAAGTGCGTCGAGCAAGGACACGTTGTAATTCTTATGAATCAATTCGTGGTGCATTATTCTTAAGTCGTGCTGCTGTTAAAATGGCGAATATATATAGGGCATGTAACTTTATGTTTATTAAACCAGAAGGTTTGGGGGAGAATGAGCTGCTATAGTTTGCAGATGTTTGTGCTGGACCAGGTGGTTTTAGTGAATATGTTCTATGGCGAAAGAAACGACGTGCTAAAGGATTTGGTCTTACTTTAAAGAATGAAAATGATTTCAAATTAGCAGATTTTAATGCGGGTCCTTGTGAAACATTTCATCCATAATATGGACTAAAAGAAAATGGTGATGTTTTTGACCCAGATAATCAAGAGGCATTTACGAATCTTATAAAGCAGCATACCCATGGCAAAGGAGTACATTTTATGATGTCTGATGGGGGATTTTCTGTAGAAGGACAAGATAATGTACAAGAAATTCTTTCAAAACAACTGTATCTTTGTCAATGTGTAATAGCATTGATGATTGTAAGAGGGTGGTTATTTTGTGACAAAATTATTTGACCATCTTACACCCTTTAGTGCTGGTTTAGTTAATTTAATGTATCGCTGCTTTGAAGAAGTTTGTATTTTTACACCAAACTCTTCTGGTCCAGCAAGTTCAGAACGTTACTTAATATGTTAGACGAAACGAAGTGGGACACAAGATGTTGTGGAATATCTGAAGCATGTTAATCGTCTGCTTTTAAAAGGTGGTGGAAATGACAACGTTTTACAATTAGTATCATATAATGAATTAAAAAGCGAGAAACAATTTGTTCAATATCTACGTGCTTCTAACAAAGATTTGAGCAGAAAACAGATAACAGGCTGCATTTTGCGAGGATAATACTCTTGTTGAGACAAAACAAGCTGATGTGCGCAAACAATGTCAGGAGTATTGGAAACTTCCTGATGAAACTAGAACAACCCCAAGACACATGAAACCAAAAGATAAATAGAATACTCTTTTGAAAGATACTTCATTCCTTACCATTAGTCAAGCACAATTGATGGAATTCAACATTCAAAATGCATTATTGTTCACCAAATGACTGGTTTTGTATTCCATGTTGTACAAAGCCAAGGCCCCATGATGACAAGAATAACGCTACATTTTATATGGGCATGGGAAGGAATAACGTATATAGATATATAAAGAATTCTTGGGTTCGAGACGATGACATTGGCATAAAATTACCACCAAATACACATGTATACGCAGAAGTTGTATATGGTATGACTAAGGAGTTTATACATCAGCAAAAAGTACCTGCATTGCATATTATAGATGCATCCTATTTAGGAGGAGGAGGTGACAATAGTACAAAATATTCGAGGAGCAGGTAAGCAAGTGAATCTTATTGAATTCAATAATAAACGTATAGATTTCCAGAAATGAAATGTCTTTTGAAGGGGTACTTTTATGTAATACTAACGTGTGACTTTTTTTTAAAGGAACGAGGATACGAAGTTGTTCTGCGAAGCTTTGTGGGAACCAGAAGGAAACAATTGTACTCGAATACGTGCCAAAGAATTATTTCCAGTTGGTTCATATATATATATGAGAACTTGCGAGCAACACAGCGTAAAATGAAAAATAATTGCGATGCCTTAGTATAAGAAATTCCAGAAAAGGCTCTAGATGTTAATGGTTATAACAAGGACAAATTATATTTCATACCACAAAGTGTAATATTTCTAAGAAGCACGGTAAATCCTTGGAATCGGTATGCCAGTAAACCACATTCAATTACGTATGTATTTAATTGCAAAATAAACGGGAAGATGTTCGACCTTCATAGTCCATGTTCAGCAGAAGCAAGTTTCATTGCATCTTTTAAAAGTCGCCTTATTTTTCTTTGGCCTAATGATCCCTCACTTACTATAAACAGATTTGCAAAATTTATTGAAGACAATTGTCCTGTGCACATTGCACGCTTAAAATATTAAAACTACAGAATAATGTACATATATTGATACGTGACTTGAGCCGCATAGAAGTCAAACAGATTAATTCCGTTCGGTTTACTGTTGTTTCAAATATGAAATACTTATGATATATTTTAGTATTTAGTATTATATTTCTATATAAGTACAGGTAATATCGGAAGATGGAATTAATAAGTTTGTCTTCCGAGTGTATAAACTACTTGGTATAAAATATACATTTGCAAATGATATGCGGTATTGTATGAATATAGAAATTAATGATGACATTAAACTATACTATATGATTGTATAATTTATATTATAATTACATACTAAATATTTCGTCGATAGAATTTGTCTTTAGTTAGAATGATTAGATTCCTATTTGTGGCAGTTGCTCCCATTATAGAATAAGTTTCAGTACTTAAGGCTACAAACCATTACCTCTTAAATTCAATACTTGATTCAGGGCTTCTATAATGAAATATATATCTCGCGCATACGTACTTGTGAACTATCCAAGATATAGAATGAGTCGAAGTTCTGTGGGAAAGTAATTTATAGTTATAGTGGGTTTGGTAACGTTATTACATATTTGAATAACGTTCACGCCATCACAAAATCGAGTATGACGCTCCGTCAGTCTATAAACATGCGGGGAGATGCAGGACGACGAGGATAGCCTCCCGTGACGTAGCGCCTGGTACGGACGGTATCTCCGGACGGGTATGAGCGGAGAGGACGCGGATAATTGCCCCCAAGCTACGACACTTATTTCACGGTGTCAGTGGGAGGGAGCCTCTCGTCGGATAAAGCGCATGGTGAGGCTGGTACAGCTTCTGAAGGGCGGCACGACCGACGTTCTCGTCGTCCTCGTATCGCCCGATGCTCTTATGTAATGAAGTGGGCAAGCTCTTCGAAGGAAACTTTGCCGCCCGTCCTGAAACCCACTTGTCAGAGCGAGTGCACCGTTAACACGAAAGACGGTACGGCTTTCTCACGAAGGCGGCCAAGACCCTTTCTAGTCCACAGATAGAGTGTAACGCGGTACACGACTGAGCGTCAATGTGAGTTACATTGTCGATATTTCTGTAGAAAACTGCCGCGGCTGAAACAAATTGCCGTCTCAATGGCACCATTTTATTTCAAGCTTTGCGCTACAGTTCTGAATCATTTTCGTAGGACAAGGCAGTTTCGTGTTCTCGCAAAATCAAACTGTCGAATTAAGGTACATACTATCAATTACAGTCTAATACATTTTAGCGGTTCAACATCGATAGGACGATTTCGCATCGAAATTTTCGGAGGACCACGTAACCTTCCAATGATGACCGTCGTACGAGCAGTGGATAAGCCTACTTCGTGTCGTAGGTTCCTCGCACCTCGTACTCTACTCCTTGATTGTTGTTCGGCAGCTTTAGCGGCTGTGGTTCCGAGGAACCCCATCCTGAACCCCTTTCTCGTACGCCGAATGTGATTTCTTGCTGTCCGCCGAAGACACTTGTCGGATCTGCATATGTTCAACCATTTGCGCGAGACAAGCGCGGCGCTCTGCAGGGAGGAGGGATCCAATTTTCGAAGTAACAAGTGCGAAACCTCCAGTGGTAGTTCGGAAATGATATCTACCTTGCTTGGCATCAGTAAACCACCTCTAAATCATTCTAATCAACGTACCACGTAAACACGAATCCAACGCGTTCCAGGAATAGAATCAACTGCCTGTAGTTGTTTAACTGTACACGACGAGTAAAATTATTTCGGGTACTCCTGTAGTACAGAACAGACACCGAAACGACAATATTTCAACACAAAAATATTTAAAACAATAGTTATGAAAGCATGATACTTAATACCGCACTTGACATCACGTATAAGTAAAAGTAAATTTCTTCGAACAAATTTCAAGTTAAATCTTTAGGTTGTGTAATTATATCAAACTTGTTCAATTAACAATGAGTTATTTCCATCATGTTTTGACAACCGACTCATCGATGATGCAATTCCTTGGAATTGAAAAAGGAATGTGCATAATTTTGTCCTCCATCAACACTCAAAATATTATCTACATGCTATACTTAGGGATTCAATTTTAAAATACGTTGCTTCATTTTCCATCTCTGCTTTCCTACAATCAGTATGTGAAAGATTTTTCACAGTATCCATCCATCCGCAATTTGTATAAATAGTATTTCAGTCTCTCGCGTCACTTGAACTGTAATATACACCTGTCTTTTATTTTCATTACTCCTCTGCATACCATTTGTGAGGAACAATACATTTTATTTGTTAATCCAATAACATGTAAAGTTCTTCATTTGTTCTAAGATCAATCTATGAATTAGTGAAGAGAATATTGCAATCTGTAAAAATAAGTATCTAGTAATATTACTTCCGAACCAACATATTTATTGCAATGCTTGTCAAATTTCAAAGTAATTTCCTATCCATATGAAACATATTTCATATATGTGTATGTCTATTACTTTGATTAGTTGTTCTACTTGTAACAATTCGCCATTCTGGATCATCTAGATTCAACAAAGACGCATTCAATTTACTCCATACCTCATAAAGCTCCTATTATCATAATTACATGGGAAGATAGAGAGCTGTGACAGTATCCAGCTCTCAACTTTGAACAAGGCATATTGACAAGCCAGAGTAACTCACATACAACTTGGTGGTACAAGCGTTGAAAAAACTTTTCTGGACCTGAGAAAACACATGTGCACAGGTAACGAACAAAAGAGATTAGAGCTCACCAAATAAAACTTGCTATAATTTGCTGTAGCTTGTCACAATAAGCCTATGTGTATCGCGCGTCAGACGATTTTGGAATTAGTTGATGCTTGGATGTTCAAGATACGGAAACACGGAGTGATGAGACGTTTATGTACAAAGTGATTATGGTGCGACTCATCGTCAGTCAGAAAACTTCATGCACGATTTGCTAAAAACAAACAATTTTCCCCTTTGTTTATCCCCTACCAATCGTCTGTCGTCACTCCTTATCTCATACACAGACAGGCGAAATAATGTCGCCGATGACGGCCAACAGCCTGGACACATGTGCGGATCTCTTGCCTGCGACAGAATTTTGTTATGTGTAGTATGCTGGACTGAAAAGGACTAATATGGCGAATTAGAAGATCGCAGGAAAATTGTAGACATTTTCCAAATTTTATCAATTCCTTTTTATTTATTCAAAAGTCTACAAAACTGTTAATTAACATTAAGGAAATATATACAAAATCTCGACGTTCAGAATAATGGAGAGAATATTCGAAACGGTACTATTAAATCTATAAGTTACCATGCAATACAAATTTTCTTTAAACGCTAAGACATACAAAATACGTAATGTTTTGTGTAAATTGCCATACTTTTGAAAATAAAAAATATCGAATCAAACATTCTTCAAATATATTTCGAACGCTCATTAATACTACAAAATTATATTACTACAAAATTATATTACTACAAAATTATATTACTACAAAATTATATTACTACAAAATTATATTACTACAAAATTATATTACTACAAAATTATATTACTACAAAATTATATTACTACAAAATTATACTTCTACAAAATTATATTACTACAAAATTATATTACTACAAAATTATATTACTACAAAATTGTATTACCACAAAAAATTGTAAAGGTCCCGAATGCATCGGTCACGATACAGTTACAAACCAAACCAATGAAAGGTGCAGAGACTAGAGAACATGGGGTCCCCAATCGTGTAGTACGCTTCAGCATCGTTGACAACACCAACTCCCTCCCTCCGTCTGTCCAAATGTCATCTCAAACGGTGAAGCTGTAAATTAAAAAAATCCTTATATACATCAGAATAGTAATGCGATTTCTATTCCTGCAGCACCGACGTGATACACGGTGCTCCATAATCGCTCCAGATTGCATATAGTTGTTGTTGAAATCTCTATGCATTTGGTGGATAAAACGTTGCGAGAAATTATCCTCTTGTAAAAGTAGTCACATAAGCTTCCAGGTCTTCATAACCTTTTTTTTTTTTGCATGAGGAGGGGAAAATGCTGTTACGCATGCCCAGTGACCCGAATCACTGGGTTATGCGGGACTCGCGCGGATGTTGTTGCCATACCCACTAAAAAAACCACTCCTCCTTCTTCCTCTGCTTTGAGGGCAGACAACCCCGGTAATACCAGGCGGCAGTCATCAGGGTTGTTCCTTTCATGCCCCGCTGTATCTTCCTCTTCGGGCAGTTACTGCTCGCGTCATCTTCTTAGACTGTTCAAATACTGGGCTGATCTCCTTCTGAAAAAAACCAACACCACGCGGAGTTCCCAAGCGGTCACCGATCTTAGTACTATCCGTGCCCGGCGTTGCTTAACTTTCGTGATCGGACGGGAACGAGTGCACTCAACGCGTCTTGGACGTCGGCCGGTCTTCATAACCTGAAGGTTTGCATTTTTCCCACTACTTCAGCGTCGTACTGGTACTTTTACTTCTGATAGCTTAGACATGAAATCGTCTAAACTTCTCAATTCAGGACACAAATCAGGCTCTTTCCAGGGATTGCTCTGCTGAGACGTGCCTTCATCATCGCAGCGTTCGTAATTTATACAATTTTCCTTCTTCAATAATTTTTCTTTAAGTTTCTGCAATTTTAAAGCTTTAGATGATTGCTTGATGCGTAATTCATTTTCAGCTTTGAAGAGAGCACACGTCAGCATTGCTTCAATCCGTAAATCGCGTCTGCGATTTCGGCAATACCTTGATTTTTTACTGCGGATTCTTCTGATCCAAGATGCTAATCGTTTAGTACTACTTGGCTTGGCGTCAATATCACAAACTCTCTTCTTAGACTTTGCCATGACGACGGCTTCGTAATTTTCTTAATTTGCAGGAATGCAAATGTCCTCTTTTTCGAGGTTAACACAGTGTCGATGTTACGATATTCACGTTTTCTTATTGTTTCCTAAACTATTTCACCTAATTAATGAATAAATTATAATAATAAGTACACTAACCTGTATATGGCTCGTGATTGTTGTAGAACAAGATAGAACAGGTTCACACAACACACAAAATGTTTGAAACTGTCGAGCAAAATAAGATCCTCTCCGCTTGCAGACGACTCGACAAATGCCTACGTTGCGCGTCTGATGGTGGCTTTATATACCCTCAAGCTTGTCGTTACGTACTGGTCTTATGCGCGAACGATAGAAAGTAATTCCATATAGAATCTTACATTATTATGATTTTTGAAAAATACTACAATCCAATTAATTTTTAAAAATATTTGCGACAATTTTAATGCAAAATCTTATATACTTTGTACATTATATTAAAATTCCTCATTTACAGGAAATAATCAATATCGTATGAAGATGTTCTGCGGTTAATTTCTAACCAATCACGTGCGCCATTTTGCAGGCGTCATTTCCGGTGTAGATATCTTCCAACCTAACCTCAAATTTCTTCACATATTATTTAGAACGTATATTAATGTTGATGTACTAGAAATATTATTGTTAAATATTATAGCCAATATTACAGTTAAATGATTAACGGTAATAAAGTACCATTTTTTCACAATAAAAAAAGCATTTTTTTTAATGATTCCAAGATATTTGGATCGATATTTTACTACACGATCAATTCAGTTAACCCGATCCTGACATTTTTATTAATGTAATAACTTTACAAGCAAAAAAAAGGTAAAAAAAAACTATTTTAAACGTAAGATCTAAAATTCTGATATGCGATAAAATATAATATTTTTAATGCGAATAAACTTTTTTATAAAATTTTTAATTTCTTGTTTTTTTTATAAAATCAAATCTATAAGTAGTAACTGGAATTTTTTGTTTGAAACCTATTCATCTTGAATTAATAACAAATCTTTGCTGCAACCACTATTAATGGCTTTAACTTTATCAGTGTTTAACAAATTTCTTATCTGTAACGATAATAGAAAACTGTATCTACATTCTATTAAATTTTTACACTTTACGTCATGAGAAGTTCACGCAACTTTCTTTCAAATGAAGTATATGGTAAAATTAATCCCCTTTCTTCTGTGTATATAGTCTGCATAATTTTATCCTCAAATTTGGAATAATTTAAAGTAAATAAAAGTTGTATGTAAAAATACGCATAAAAACGATTTTGTACGTATATTCGAATAGTTCCTTATAATATATTAATGATACATATATTGTGGGATAACCATAGTTCGGTGAAACGAAAATTGTTTTTTTCACGTTTATAAACATAAAATGCACTATCTATCGATAATTAAGTATCATTTTAAAATTAATTAGTGTTGAAGTGATCGTCACTTCTGAGAAAACTCTACATCTGGTCTTCGGTTTCTCAACCGCCTAAGGTCTTCGAAAGCGCATATACAAAGGAATGCGTCGAGGAAAGACCATAAGCGGTACACGTCCGACGTTGGTTTAGGCAGTTGTTTCAGTCTCAGGGTAACGTTGCTAGTGTCACGTAAAATTATGCAAAAGAACAACAAAAAAGAATAAAAAAAAGAAACTTTATTTTTCTTCTAACACTTGGTTTTACAATCTACTTCCGAGCTCTAAGCGTGACCTTTTAAGACTGAAGCTCTTATGATTTTTTACTTTCGATCGGATCCGATCGCTTTCTTTTGTTATCCCTCAACATCCCCACCGTCCACGCATTTGCCAGGCGTCCGCGGCCGTTGCCACGCGCTCTTTCTTCTAGAGCCTTCGGTGGAAGGACCGTTGGGATGTTGATGGTTCATTAGGCACTTCAGCGATATACATTGTCGCCGAGTGCCGCCACATCTTTATCTCCGATTTTAAAGTGAGCCGGTCGTGACATACCCCCCTGGTTAGATTGATCTTGGTCCTCTAAGATCTTAGTAGAATGGAATTATTTAAATGTAGATCGAAGGATATGTTTACCCCCCCCCCCCCTTTTTTTTAGGGATCATTATGAATTGGTTTTCTGCATGTAATGGTACAAAAGTTATTTCGTTAATCTTAAATATAGCAATTTTACAATATTTGTTAGTGTTCGGGAAGCTAACAATTTCAGAGGCGTAATCATGTTGTAGTTTTCGATCGTGAATTGGTTGGGTTTGTTTACAAAGCGTAATTCCTATCCCGTGAATTCAAGGCATCTAATTAAGGGTATTATTACTAGTGCTAGGGTCAGCATTATCCTGAAAAAAGTACGCTTTCGGTCGGTTACCATGTATCTTTTTCTTAGCATTGTCGATAGAAATAATGTAATAAGGAGTTTTCACATCGTTAATCCTGTAAGGTCCTAACCATTCAATGTGCAACTTATCTCTTTTATGGTCGTTGTGAATTAAAACAAAGTCTCCTTTTCTAAACACGGTCTGAGTTTTAACAATCTTTCTTTCTTGGTCTCGCTTGTATCGTTGCTTATTCTGAATAAGCGTTTTGTGAGCTGTTTCCCAATATTTATTCAGTTGTTTTTGCCAAAGTGAGTACATATCATCATAGGTAAGTGTGGGGAATTTGGATATTGCGGAAGGTAAGTTAGCTTTTCGCCCAAAGGTCAATTCAAAGGGAGAGAATCCTGTTCCTTCATGTTTCGCGGTGTTGTACCCTAAACAAATGAAATTAAGTACTTCGTCCCATTCTTTGTCATTGTCGTGTAATGCAGTACGAATTAAATCTTTAACTGAGGCATGCGTTCTTTCGAGAGATCCGTTACTCTGTGGGTGAAATGAAGTTGTTTTGATGTGTTTGATTTTAAAAGCTTCTTCAAATTTCGTCATTAAATCGCTAACAAAATTTTGTCCCTGGTCTGTTAGGATCGTTTTTGGTGCCGAAAATATGTAAATATAGTGTTCAATGAGCGCATTAATTATGGATTCAGTTCGTTGCGTTTTAAGGGGAACTAGTATCAGATATTTCGATCGACGGAGCACGTCGATACAGATGTGACTCGAGTCGGGCAGCCACAATCCTCTCCAACAGCTTGCCAGCCTGATCCAGCAGGCACACAGGCCAGAATGCGGAAGGCGAGTATGTATTTAATTGCAAAATAAACGGGAAGATGTTCGACCTTCATAGTCCATGTTCAGCAGAAGCAAGTTTCATTGCATCTTTTAAAAGTCGCCTTATTTTTCTTTGGCCTAATGATCCCTCACTTACTATAAACAGATTTGCAAAATTTATTGAAGACAATTGTCCTGTGCACAATGCACGCTTAAAATATTAAAACTACAGAATAATGTACATATATTGATACGTGACTTGAGCCGCATAGAAGTCAAACAGATTAATTCCGTTCGGTTTACTGTTGTTTCAAATATGAAATACTTATGATATATTTTAGTATTTAGTATTATATTTCTATATAAGTACAGGTAATATCGGAAGATGGAATTAATAAGTTTGTCTTCCGAGTGTATAAACTACTTGGTATAAAATATACATTTGCAAATGATATGCGGTATTGTATGAATATAGAAATTAATGATGACATTAAACTATACTATATGATTGTATAATTTATATTATAATTACATACTAAATATTTCGTCGATAGAATTTGTCTTTAGTTAGAATGATTAGATTCCTATTTGTGGCAGTTGCTCCCATTATAGAATAAGTTTCAGTACTTAAGGCTACAAACCATTACCTCTTAAATTCAATACTTGATTCAGGGCTTCTATAATGAAATATATATCTCGCGCATACGTACTTGTGAACTATCCAAGATATAGAATGAGTCGAAGTTCTGTGGGAAAGTAATTTATAGTTATAGTGGGTTTGGTAACGTTATTACATATTTGAATAACGTTCACGCCATCACAAAATCGAGTATGACGCTCCGTCAGTCTATAAACATGCGGGGAGATGCAGGACGACGAGGATAGCCTCCCGTGACGTAGCGCCTGGTACGGACGGTATCTCCGGACGGGTATGAGCGGAGAGGACGCGGATAATTGCCCCCAAGCTACGACACTTATTTCACGGTGTCAGTGGGAGGGAGCCTCTCGTCGGATAAAGCGCATGGTGAGGCTGGTACAGCTTCTGAAGGGCGGCACGACCGACGTTCTCGTCGTCCTCGTATCGCCCGATGCTCTTATGTAATGAAGTGGGCAAGCTCTTCGAAGGAAACTTCGCCGCCCGTCCTGAAACCCACTTGTCAGAGCGAGTGCACCGTTAACACGAAAGACGGTACGGCTTTCTCACGAAGGCGGCCAAGACCCTTTCTAGTCCACAGATAGAGTGTAACGCGGTACACGACTGAGCGTCAATGTGAGTTACATTGTCGATATTTCTGTAGAAAACTGCCGCGGCTGAAACAAATTGCCGTCTCAATGGCACCATTTTATTTCAAGCTTTGCGCTACAGTTCTAAATCATTTTCGTAGGACAAGGCAGTTTCGTGTTCTCGCAAAATCAAACTGTCGAATTAAGGTACATACTATCAATTACAGTCTAATACATTTTAGCGGTTCAACATCGATAGGACGATTTCGCATCGAAATTTTCGGAGGACCACGTAACCTTCCAATGATGACCGTCGTACGAGCAGTGGATAAGCCTACTTCGTGTCGTAGGTTCCTCGCACCTCGTACTCTACTCCTTGATTGTTGTTCGGCAGCTTTAGCGGCTGTGGTTCCGAGGAACCCCATCCTGAACCCCTTTCTCGTACGCCGAATGTGATTTCTTGCTGTCCGCCGAAGACACTTGTCGGATCTGCATATGTTCAACCATTTGCGCGAGACAAGCGCGGCGCTCTGCAGGGAGGAGGGATCCAATTTTCGAAGTAACAAGTGCGAAACCTCCAGTGGTAGTTCGGAAATGATATCTACCTTGCTTGGCATCAGTAAACCACCTCTAAATCATTCTAATCAACGTACCACGTAAACACGAATCCAACGCGTTCCAGGAATAGAATCAACTGCCTGTAGTTGTTTAACTGTACACGACGAGTAAAATTATTTCGGGTACTCCTGTAGTACAGAACAGACACCGAAACGACAATATTTCAACACAAAAATATTTAAAACAATAGTTATGAAAGCATGATACTTAATACCGCACTTGACATCACGTATAAGTAAAAGTAAATTTCTTCGAACAAATTTCAAGTTAAATCTTTAGGTTGTGTAATTATATCAAACTTGTTCAATTAACAATGAGTTATTTCCATCATGTTTTGACAACCGACTCATCGATGATGCAATTCCTTGGAATTGAAAAAGGAATGTGCATAATTTTGTCCTCCATCAACACTCAAAATATTATCTACATGCTATACTTAGGGATTCAATTTTAAAATACGTTGCTTCATTTTCCATCTCTGCTTTCCTACAATCAGTATGTGAAAGATTTTTCACAGTATCCATCCATCCGCAATTTGTATAAATAGTATTTCAGTCTCTCGCGTCACTTGAACTGTAATATACACCTGTCTTTTATTTTCATTACTCCTCTGCATACCATTTGTGAGGAACAATACATTTTATTTGTTAATCCAATAACATGTAAAGTTCTTCATTTGTTCTAAGATCAATCTATGAATTAGTGAAGAGAATATTGCAATCTGTAAAAATAAGTATCTAGTAATATTACTTCCGAACCAACATATTTATTGCAATGCTTGTCAAATTTCAAAGTAATTTCCTATCCATATGAAACATATTTCATATATGTGTATGTCTATTACTTTGATTAGTTGTTCTACTTGTAACAATTCGCCATTCTGGATCATCTAGATTCAACAAAGACGCATTCAATTTACTCCATACCTCATAAAGCTCCTATTATCATAATTACATGGGAAGATAGAGAGCTGTGACAGTATCCAGCTCTCAACTTTGAACAAGGCATATTGACAAGCCAGAGTAACTCACATACAACTTGGTGGTACAAGCGTTGAAAAAACTTTTCTGGACCTGAGAAAACACATGTGCACAGGTAACGAACAAAAGAGATTAGAGCTCACCAAATAAAACTTGCTATAATTTGCTGTAGCTTGTCACAATAAGCCTATGTGTATCGCGCGTCAGACGATTTTGGAATTAGTTGATGCTTGGATGTTCAAGATACGGAAACACGGAGTGATGAGACGTTTATGTACAAAGTGATTATGGTGCGACTCATCGTCAGTCAGAAAACTTCATGCACGATTTGCTAAAAACAAACAATTTTCCCCTTTGTTTATCCCCTACCAATCGTCTGTCGTCACTCCTTATCTCATACACAGACAGGCGAAATAATGTCGCCGATGACGGCCAACAGCCTGGACACATGTGCGGATCTCTTGCCTGCGACAGAATTTTGTTATGTGTAGTATGCTGGACTGAAAAGGACTAATATGGCGAATTAGAAGATCGCAGGAAAATTGTAGACATTTTCCAAATTTTATCAATTCCTTTTTATTTATTCAAAAGTCTACAAAACTGTTAATTAACATTAAGGAAATATATACAAAATCTCGACGTTCAGAATAATGGAGAGAATATTCGAAACGGTACTATTAAATCTATAAGTTACCATGCAATACAAATTTTCTTTAAACGCTAAGACATACAAAATACGTAATGTTTTGTGTAAATTGCCATACTTTTGAAAATAAAAAATATCGAATCAAACATTCTTCAAATATATTTCGAACGCTCATTAATACTACAAAATTATATTACTACAAAATTATATTACTACAAAATTATATTACTACAAAATTATATTACTACAAAATTATATTACTACAAAATTATATTACTACAAAATTATATTACTACAAAATTATATTACTACAAAATTATACTTCTACAAAATTATATTACTACAAAATTATATTGCTACAAAATTATATTACTACAAAATTGTATTACCACAAAAAATTGTAAAGGTCCCGAATGCATCGGTCACGATACAGTTACAAACCAAACCAATGAAAGGTGCAGAGACTAGAGAACATGGGGTCCCCAATCGTGTAGTACGCTTCAGCATCGTTGACAACACCAACTCCCTCCCTCCGTCTGTCCAAATGTCATCTCAAACGGTGAAGCTGTAAATTAAAAAAATCCTTATATACATCAGAATAGTAATGCGATTTCTATTCCTGCAGCACCGACGTGATACACGGTGCTCCATAATCGCTCCAGATTGCATATAGTTGTTGTTGAAATCTCTATGCATTTGGTGGATAAAACGTTGCGAGAAATTATCCTCTTGTAAAAGTAGTCACATAAGCTTCCAGGTCTTCATAACCTTTTTTTTTTTTGCATGAGGAGGGGAAAATGCTGTTACGCATGCCCAGTGACCCGAATCACTGGGTTATGCGGGACTCGCGCGGATGTTGTTGCCATACCCACTAAAAAAACCACTCCTCCTTCTTCCTCTGCTTTGAGGGCAGACAACCCCGGTAATACCAGGCGGCAGTCATCAGGGTTGTTCCTTTCATGCCCCGCTGTATCTTCCTCTTCGGGCAGTTACTGCTCGCGTCATCTTCTTAGACTGTTCAAATACTGGGCTGATCTCCTTCTGAAAAAAACCAACACCACGCGGAGTTCCCAAGCGGTCACCGATCTTAGTACTATCCGTGCCCGGCGTTGCTTAACTTTCGTGATCGGACGGGAACGAGTGCACTCAACGCGTCTTGGACGTCGGCCGGTCTTCATAACCTGAAGGTTTGCATTTTTCCCACTACTTCAGCGTCGTACTGGTACTTTTACTTCTGATAGCTTAGACATGAAATCGTCTAAACTTCTCAATTCAGGACACAAATCAGGCTCTTTCCAGGGATTGCTCTGCTGAGACGTGCCTTCATCATCGCAGCGTTCGTAATTTATACAATTTTCCTTCTTCAATAATTTTTCTTTAAGTTTCTGCAATTTTAAAGCTTTAGATGATTGCTTGATGCGTAATTCATTTTCAGCTTTGAAGAGAGCACACGTCAGCATTGCTTCAATCCGTAAATCGCGTCTGCGATTTCGGCAATACCTTGATTTTTTACTGCGGATTCTTCTGATCCAAGATGCTAATCGTTTAGTACTACTTGGCTTGGCGTCAATATCACAAACTCTCTTCTTAGACTTTGCCATGACGACGGCTTCGTAATTTTCTTAATTTGCAGGAATGCAAATGTCCTCTTTTTCGAGGTTAACACAGTGTCGATGTTACGATATTCACGTTTTCTTATTGTTTCCTAAACTATTTCACCTAATTAATGAATAAATTATAATAATAAGTACACTAACCTGTATATGGCTCGTGATTGTTGTAGAACAAGATAGAACAGGTTCACACAACACACAAAATGTTTGAAACTGTCGAGCAAAATAAGATCCTCTCCGCTTGCAGACGACTCGACAAATGCCTACGTTGCGCGTCTGATGGTGGCTTTATATACCCTCAAGCTTGTCGTTACGTACTGGTCTTATGCGCGAACGATAGAAAGTAATTCCATATAGAATCTTACATTATTATGATTTTTGAAAAATACTACAATCCAATTAATTTTTAAAAATATTTGCGACAATTTTAATGCAAAATCTTATATACTTTGTACATTATATTAAAATTCCTCATTTACAGGAAATAATCAATATCGTATGAAGATGTTCTGCGGTTAATTTCTAACCAATCACGTGCGCCATTTTGCAGGCGTCATTTCCGGTGTAGATATCTTCCAACCTAACCTCAAATTTCTTCACATATTATTTAGAACGTATATTAATGTTGATGTACTAGAAATATTATTGTTAAATATTATAGCCAATATTACAGTTAAATGATTAACGGTAATAAAGTACCATTTTTTCACAATAAAAAAAGCATTTTTTTTAATGATTCCAAGATATTTGGATCGATATTTTACTACACGATCAATTCAGTTAACCCGATCCTGACATTTTTATTAATGTAATAACTTTACAAGCAAAAAAAAGGTAAAAAAAAACTATTTTAAACGTAAGATCTAAAATTCTGATATGCGATAAAATATAATATTTTTAATGCGAATAAACTTTTTTATAAAATTTTTAATTTCTTGTTTTTTTTATAAAATCAAATCTATAAGTAGTAACTGGAATTTTTTGTTTGAAACCTATTCATCTTGAATTAATAACAAATCTTTGCTGCAACCACTATTAATGGCTTTAACTTTATCAGTGTTTAACAAATTTCTTATCTGTAACGATAATAGAAAACTGTATCTACATTCTATTAAATTTTTACACTTTACGTCATGAGAAGTTCACGCAACTTTCTTTCAAATGAAGTATATGGTAAAATTAATCCCCTTTCTTCTGTGTATATAGTCTGCATAATTTTATCCTCAAATTTGGAATAATTTAAAGTAAATAAAAGTTGTATGTAAAAATACGCATAAAAACGATTTTGTACGTATATTCGAATAGTTCCTTATAATATATTAATGATACATATATTGTGGGATAACCATAGTTCGGTGAAACGAAAATTGTTTTTTTCACGTTTATAAACATAAAATGCACTATCTATCGATAATTAAGTATCATTTTAAAATTAATTAGTGTTGAAGTGATCGTCACTTCTGAGAAAACTCTACATCTGGTCTTCGGTTTCTCAACCGCCTAAGGTCTTCGAAAGCGCATATACAAAGGAATGCGTCGAGGAAAGACCATAAGCGGTACACGTCCGACGTTGGTTTAGGCAGTTGTTTCAGTCTCAGGGTAACGTTGCTAGTGTCACGTAAAATTATGCAAAAGAACAACAAAAAAGAATAAAAAAAAGAAACTTTATTTTTCTTCTAACACTTGGTTTTACAATCTACTTCCGAGCTCTAAGCGTGACCTTTTAAGACTGAAGCTCTTATGATTTTTTACTTTCGATCGGATCCGATCGCTTTCTTTTGTTATCCCTCAACATCCCCACCGTCCACGCATTTGCCAGGCGTCCGCGGCCGTTGCCACGCGCTCTTTCTTCTAGAGCCTTCGGTGGAAGGACCGTTGGGATGTTGATGGTTCATTAGGCACTTCAGCGATATACATTGTCGCCGAGTGCCGCCACATCTTTATCTCCGATTTTAAAGTGAGCCGGTCGTGACATACCCCCCTGGTTAGATTGATCTTGGTCCTCTAAGACCTTAGTAGAATGGAATTATTTAAATGTAGATCGAAGGATATGTTTACCCCCCCCCCCCCTTTTTTTTAGGGATCATTATGAATTGGTTTTCTGCATGTAATGGTACAAAAGTTATTTCGTTAATCTTAAATATAGCAATTTTACAATATTTGTTAGTGTTCGGGAAGCTAACAATTTCAGAGGCGTAATCATGTTGTAGTTTTCGATCGTGAATTGGTTGGGTTTGTTTACAAAGCGTAATTCCTATCCCGTGAATTCAAGGCATCTAATTAAGGGTATTATTACTAGTGCTAGGGTCAGCATTATCCTGAAAAAAGTACGCTTTCGGTCGGTTACCATGTATCTTTTTCTTAGCATTGTCGATAGAAATAATGTAATAAGGAGTTTTCACATCGTTAATCCTGTAAGGTCCTAACCATTCAATGTGCAACTTATCTCTTTTATGGTCGTTGTGAATTAAAACAAAGTCTCCTTTTCTAAACACGGTCTGAGTTTTAACAATCTTTCTTTCTTGGTCTCGCTTGTATCGTTGCTTATTCTGAATAAGCGTTTTGTGAGCTGTTTCCCAATATTTATTCAGTTGTTTTTGCCAAAGTGAGTACATATCATCATAGGTAAGTGTGGGGAATTTGGATATTGCGGAAGGTAAGTTAGCTTTTCGCCCAAAGGTCAATTCAAAGGGAGAGAATCCTGTTCCTTCATGTTTCGCGGTGTTGTACCCTAAACAAATGAAATTAAGTACTTCGTCCCATTCTTTGTCATTGTCGTGTAATGCAGTACGAATTAAATCTTTAACTGAGGCATGCGTTCTTTCGAGAGATCCGTTACTCTGTGGGTGAAATGAAGTTGTTTTGATGTGTTTGATTTTAAAAGCTTCTTCAAATTTCGTCATTAAATCGCTAACAAAATTTTGTCCCTGGTCTGTTAGGATCGTTTTTGGTGCCGAAAATATGTAAATATAGTGTTCAATGAGCGCATTAATTATGGATTCAGTTCGTTGCGTTTTAAGGGGAACTAGTATCAGATATTTCGATCGACGGAGCACGTCGATACAGATGTGACTCGAGTCGGGCAGCCACAATCCTCTCCAACAGCTTGCCAGCCTGATCCAGCAGGCACACAGGCCAGAATGCGGAAGGCGAGTATGTATTTAATTGCAAAATAAACGGGAAGATGTTCGACCTTCATAGTCCATGTTCAGCAGAAGCAAGTTTCATTGCATCTTTTAAAAGTCGCCTTATTTTTCTTTGGCCTAATGATCCCTCACTTACTATAAACAGATTTGCAAAATTTATTGAAGACAATTGTCCTGTGCACAATGCACGCTTAAAATATTAAAACTACAGAATAATGTACATATATTGATACGTGACTTGAGCCGCATAGAAGTCAAACAGATTAATTCCGTTCGGTTTACTGTTGTTTCAAATATGAAATACTTATGATATATTTTAGTATTTAGTATTATATTTCTATATAAGTACAGGTAATATCGGAAGATGGAATTAATAAGTTTGTCTTCCGAGTGTATAAACTACTTGGTATAAAATATACATTTGCAAATGATATGCGGTATTGTATGAATATAGAAATTAATGATGACATTAAACTATACTATATGATTGTATAATTTATATTATAATTACATACTAAATATTTCGTCGATAGAATTTGTCTTTAGTTAGAATGATTAGATTCCTATTTGTGGCAGTTGCTCCCATTATAGAATAAGTTTCAGTACTTAAGGCTACAAACCATTACCTCTTAAATTCAATACTTGATTCAGGGCTTCTATAATGAAATATATATCTCGCGCATACGTACTTGTGAACTATCCAAGATATAGAATGAGTCGAAGTTCTGTGGGAAAGTAATTTATAGTTATAGTGGGTTTGGTAACGTTATTACATATTTGAATAACGTTCACGCCATCACAAAATCGAGTATGACGCTCCGTCAGTCTATAAACATGCGGGGAGATGCAGGACGACGAGGATAGCCTCCCGTGACGTAGCGCCTGGTACGGACGGTATCTCCGGACGGGTATGAGCGGAGAGGACGCGGATAATTGCCCCCAAGCTACGACACTTATTTCACGGTGTCAGTGGGAGGGAGCCTCTCGTCGGATAAAGCGCATGGTGAGGCTGGTACAGCTTCTGAAGGGCGGCACGACCGACGTTCTCGTCGTCCTCGTATCGCCCGATGCTCTTATGTAATGAAGTGGGCAAGCTCTTCGAAGGAAACTTCGCCGCCCGTCCTGAAACCCACTTGTCAGAGCGAGTGCACCGTTAACACGAAAGACGGTACGGCTTTCTCACGAAGGCGGCCAAGACCCTTTCTAGTCCACAGATAGAGTGTAACGCGGTACACGACTGAGCGTCAATGTGAGTTACATTGTCGATATTTCTGTAGAAAACTGCCGCGGCTGAAACAAATTGCCGTCTCAATGGCACCATTTTATTTCAAGCTTTGCGCTACAGTTCTAAATCATTTTCGTAGGACAAGGCAGTTTCGTGTTCTCGCAAAATCAAACTGTCGAATTAAGGTACATACTATCAATTACAGTCTAATACATTTTAGCGGTTCAACATCGATAGGACGATTTCGCATCGAAATTTTCGGAGGACCACGTAACCTTCCAATGATGACCGTCGTACGAGCAGTGGATAAGCCTACTTCGTGTCGTAGGTTCCTCGCACCTCGTACTCTACTCCTTGATTGTTGTTCGGCAGCTTTAGCGGCTGTGGTTCCGAGGAACCCCATCCTGAACCCCTTTCTCGTACGCCGAATGTGATTTCTTGCTGTCCGCCGAAGACACTTGTCGGATCTGCATATGTTCAACCATTTGCGCGAGACAAGCGCGGCGCTCTGCAGGGAGGAGGGATCCAATTTTCGAAGTAACAAGTGCGAAACCTCCAGTGGTAGTTCGGAAATGATATCTACCTTGCTTGGCATCAGTAAACCACCTCTAAATCATTCTAATCAACGTACCACGTAAACACGAATCCAACGCGTTCCAGGAATAGAATCAACTGCCTGTAGTTGTTTAACTGTACACGACGAGTAAAATTATTTCGGGTACTCCTGTAGTACAGAACAGACACCGAAACGACAATATTTCAACACAAAAATATTTAAAACAATAGTTATGAAAGCATGATACTTAATACCGCACTTGACATCACGTATAAGTAAAAGTAAATTTCTTCGAACAAATTTCAAGTTAAATCTTTAGGTTGTGTAATTATATCAAACTTGTTCAATTAACAATGAGTTATTTCCATCATGTTTTGACAACCGACTCATCGATGATGCAATTCCTTGGAATTGAAAAAGGAATGTGCATAATTTTGTCCTCCATCAACACTCAAAATATTATCTACATGCTATACTTAGGGATTCAATTTTAAAATACGTTGCTTCATTTTCCATCTCTGCTTTCCTACAATCAGTATGTGAAAGATTTTTCACAGTATCCATCCATCCGCAATTTGTATAAATAGTATTTCAGTCTCTCGCGTCACTTGAACTGTAATATACACCTGTCTTTTATTTTCATTACTCCTCTGCATACCATTTGTGAGGAACAATACATTTTATTTGTTAATCCAATAACATGTAAAGTTCTTCATTTGTTCTAAGATCAATCTATGAATTAGTGAAGAGAATATTGCAATCTGTAAAAATAAGTATCTAGTAATATTACTTCCGAACCAACATATTTATTGCAATGCTTGTCAAATTTCAAAGTAATTTCCTATCCATATGAAACATATTTCATATATGTGTATGTCTATTACTTTGATTAGTTGTTCTACTTGTAACAATTCGCCATTCTGGATCATCTAGATTCAACAAAGACGCATTCAATTTACTCCATACCTCATAAAGCTCCTATTATCATAATTACATGGGAAGATAGAGAGCTGTGACAGTATCCAGCTCTCAACTTTGAACAAGGCATATTGACAAGCCAGAGTAACTCACATACAACTTGGTGGTACAAGCGTTGAAAAAACTTTTCTGGACCTGAGAAAACACATGTGCACAGGTAACGAACAAAAGAGATTAGAGCTCACCAAATAAAACTTGCTATAATTTGCTGTAGCTTGTCACAATAAGCCTATGTGTATCGCGCGTCAGACGATTTTGGAATTAGTTGATGCTTGGATGTTCAAGATACGGAAACACGGAGTGATGAGACGTTTATGTACAAAGTGATTATGGTGCGACTCATCGTCAGTCAGAAAACTTCATGCACGATTTGCTAAAAACAAACAATTTTCCCCTTTGTTTATCCCCTACCAATCGTCTGTCGTCACTCCTTATCTCATACACAGACAGGCGAAATAATGTCGCCGATGACGGCCAACAGCCTGGACACATGTGCGGATCTCTTGCCTGCGACAGAATTTTGTTATGTGTAGTATGCTGGACTGAAAAGGACTAATATGGCGAATTAGAAGATCGCAGGAAAATTGTAGACATTTTCCAAATTTTATCAATTCCTTTTTATTTATTCAAAAGTCTACAAAACTGTTAATTAACATTAAGGAAATATATACAAAATCTCGACGTTCAGAATAATGGAGAGAATATTCGAAACGGTACTATTAAATCTATAAGTTACCATGCAATACAAATTTTCTTTAAACGCTAAGACATACAAAATACGTAATGTTTTGTGTAAATTGCCATACTTTTGAAAATAAAAAATATCGAATCAAACATTCTTCAAATATATTTCGAACGCTCATTAATACTACAAAATTATATTACTACAAAATTATATTACTACAAAATTATATTACTACAAAATTATATTACTACAAAATTATATTACTACAAAATTATATTACTACAAAATTATATTACTACAAAATTATATTACTACAAAATTATACTTCTACAAAATTATATTACTACAAAATTATATTACTACAAAATTATATTACTACAAAATTGTATTACCACAAAAAATTGTAAAGGTCCCGAATGCATCGGTCACGATACAGTTACAAACCAAACCAATGAAAGGTGCAGAGACTAGAGAACATGGGGTCCCCAATCGTGTAGTACGCTTCAGCATCGTTGACAACACCAACTCCCTCCCTCCGTCTGTCCAAATGTCATCTCAAACGGTGAAGCTGTAAATTAAAAAAATCCTTATATACATCAGAATAGTAATGCGATTTCTATTCCTGCAGCACCGACGTGATACACGGTGCTCCATAATCGCTCCAGATTGCATATAGTTGTTGTTGAAATCTCTATGCATTTGGTGGATAAAACGTTGCGAGAAATTATCCTCTTGTAAAAGTAGTCACATAAGCTTCCAGGTCTTCATAACCTTTTTTTTTTTTGCATGAGGAGGGGAAAATGCTGTTACGCATGCCCAGTGACCCGAATCACTGGGTTATGCGGGACTCGCGCGGATGTTGTTGCCATACCCACTAAAAAAACCACTCCTCCTTCTTCCTCTGCTTTGAGGGCAGACAACCCCGGTAATACCAGGCGGCAGTCATCAGGGTTGTTCCTTTCATGCCCCGCTGTATCTTCCTCTTCGGGCAGTTACTGCTCGCGTCATCTTCTTAGACTGTTCAAATACTGGGCTGATCTCCTTCTGAAAAAAACCAACACCAAGCGGAGTTCCCAAGCGGTCACCGATCTTAGTACTATCCGTGCCCGGCGTTGCTTAACTTTCGTGATCGGACGGGAACGAGTGCACTCAACGCGTCTTGGACGTCGGCCGGTCTTCATAACCTGAAGGTTTGCATTTTTCCCACTACTTCAGCGTCGTACTGGTACTTTTACTTCTGATAGCTTAGACATGAAATCGTCTAAACTTCTCAATTCAGGACACAAATCAGGCTCTTTCCAGGGATTGCTCTGCTGAGACGTGCCTTCATCATCGCAGCGTTCGTAATTTATACAATTTTCCTTCTTCAATAATTTTTCTTTAAGTTTCTGCAATTTTAAAGCTTTAGATGATTGCTTGATGCGTAATTCATTTTCAGCTTTGAAGAGAGCACACGTCAGCATTGCTTCAATCCGTAAATCGCGTCTGCGATTTCGGCAATACCTTGATTTTTTACTGCGGATTCTTCTGATCCAAGATGCTAATCGTTTAGTACTACTTGGCTTGGCGTCAATATCACAAACTCTCTTCTTAGACTTTGCCATGACGACGGCTTCGTAGTTTTCTTAATTTGCAGGAATGCAAATGTCCTCTTTTTCGAGGTTAACACAGTGTCGATGTTACGATATTCACGTTTTCTTATTGTTTCCTAAACTATTTCACCTAATTAATGAATAAATTATAATAATAAGTACACTAACCTGTATATGGCTCGTGATTGTTGTAGAACAAGATAGAACAGGTTCACACAACACACAAAATGTTTGAAACTGTCGAGCAAAATAAGATCCTCTCCGCTTGCAGACGACTCGACAAATGCCTACGTTGCGCGTCTGATGGTGGCTTTATATACCCTCAAGCTTGTCGTTACGTACTGGTCTTATGCGCGAACGATAGAAAGTAATTCCATATAGAATCTTACATTATTATGATTTTTGAAAAATACTACAATCCAATTAATTTTTAAAAATATTTGCGACAATTTTAATGCAAAATCTTATATACTTTGTACATTATATTAAAATTCCTCATTTACAGGAAATAATCAATATCGTATGAAGATGTTCTGCGGTTAATTTCTAACCAATCACGTGCGCCATTTTGCAGGCGTCATTTCCGGTGTAGATATCTTCCAACCTAACCTCAAATTTCTTCACATATTATTTAGAACGTATATTAATGTTGATGTACTAGAAATATTATTGTTAAATATTATAGCCAATATTACAGTTAAATGATTAACGGTAATAAAGTACCATTTTTTCACAATAAAAAAAGCATTTTTTTTAATGATTCCAAGATATTTGGATCGATATTTTACTACACGATCAATTCAGTTAACCCGATCCTGACATTTTTATTAATGTAATAACTTTACAAGCAAAAAAAAGGTAAAAAAAAACTATTTTAAACGTAAGATCTAAAATTCTGATATGCGATAAAATATAATATTTTTAATGCGAATAAACTTTTTTATAAAATTTTTAATTTCTTGTTTTTTTTATAAAATCAAATCTATAAGTAGTAACTGGAATTTTTTGTTTGAAACCTATTCATCTTGAATTAATAACAAATCTTTGCTGCAACCACTATTAATGGCTTTAACTTTATCAGTGTTTAACAAATTTCTTATCTGTAACGATAATAGAAAACTGTATCTACATTCTATTAAATTTTTACACTTTACGTCATGAGAAGTTCACGCAACTTTCTTTCAAATGAAGTATATGGTAAAATTAATCCCCTTTCTTCTGTGTATATAGTCTGCATAATTTTATCCTCAAATTTGGAATAATTTAAAGTAAATAAAAGTTGTATGTAAAAATACGCATAAAAACGATTTTGTACGTATATTCGAATAGTTCCTTATAATATATTAATGATACATATATTGTGGGATAACCATAGTTCGGTGAAACGAAAATTGTTTTTTTCACGTTTATAAACATAAAATGCACTATCTATCGATAATTAAGTATCATTTTAAAATTAATTAGTGTTGAAGTGATCGTCACTTCTGAGAAAACTCTACATCTGGTCTTCGGTTTCTCAACCGCCTAAGGTCTTCGAAAGCGCATATACAAAGGAATGCGTCGAGGAAAGACCATAAGCGGTACACGTCCGACGTTGGTTTAGGCAGTTGTTTCAGTCTCAGGGTAACGTTGCTAGTGTCACGTAAAATTATGCAAAAGAACAACAAAAAAGAATAAAAAAAAGAAACTTTATTTTTCTTCTAACACTTGGTTTTACAATCTACTTCCGAGCTCTAAGCGTGACCTTTTAAGACTGAAGCTCTTATGATTTTTTACTTTCGATCGGATCCGATCGCTTTCTTTTGTTATCCCTCAACATCCCCACCGTCCACGCATTTGCCAGGCGTCCGCGGCCGTTGCCACGCGCTCTTTCTTCTAGAGCCTTCGGTGGAAGGACCGTTGGGATGTTGATGGTTCATTAGGCACTTCAGCGATATACATTGTCGCCGAGTGCCGCCACATCTTTATCTCCGATTTTAAAGTGAGCCGGTCGTGACATACCCCCCTGGTTAGATTGATCTTGGTCCTCTAAGACCTTAGTAGAATGGAATTATTTAAATGTAGATCGAAGGATATGTTTACCCCCCCCCTTTTTTTTAGGGATCATTATGAATTGGTTTTCTGCATGTAATGGTACAAAAGTTATTTCGTTAATCTTAAATATAGCAATTTTACAATATTTGTTAGTGTTCGGGAAGCTAACAATTTCAGAGGCGTAATCATGTTGTAGTTTTCGATCGTGAATTGGTTGGGTTTGTTTACAAAGCGTAATTCCTATCCCGTGAATTCAAGGCATCTAATTAAGGGTATTATTACTAGTGCTAGGGTCAGCATTATCCTGAAAAAAGTACGCTTTCGGTCGGTTACCATGTATCTTTTTCTTAGCATTGTCGATAGAAATAATGTAATAAGGAGTTTTCACATCGTTAATCCTGTAAGGTCCTAACCATTCAATGTGCAACTTATCTCTTTTATGGTCGTTGTGAATTAAAACAAAGTCTCCTTTTCTAAACACGGTCTGAGTTTTAACAATCTTTCTTTCTTGGTCTCGCTTGTATCGTTGCTTATTCTGAATAAGCGTTTTGTGAGCTGTTTCCCAATATTTATTCAGTTGTTTTTGCCAAAGTGAGTACATATCATCATAGGTAAGTGTGGGGAATTTGGATATTGCGGAAGGTAAGTTAGCTTTTCGCCCAAAGGTCAATTCAAAGGGAGAGAATCCTGTTCCTTCATGTTTCGCGGTGTTGTACCCTAAACAAATGAAATTAAGTACTTCGTCCCATTCTTTGTCATTGTCGTGTAATGCAGTACGAATTAAATCTTTAACTGAGGCATGCGTTCTTTCGAGAGATCCGTTACTCTGTGGGTGAAATGAAGTTGTTTTGATGTGTTTGATTTTAAAAGCTTCTTCAAATTTCGTCATTAAATCGCTAACAAAATTTTGTCCCTGGTCTGTTAGGATCGTTTTTGGTGCCGAAAATATGTAAATATAGTGTTCAATGAGCGCATTAATTATGGATTCAGTTCGTTGCGTTTTAAGGGGAACTAGTATCAGATATTTCGATCGACGGAGCACGTCGATACAGATGTGACTCGAGTCGGGCAGCCACAATCCTCTCCAACAGCTTGCCAGCCTGATCCAGCAGGCACACAGGCCAGAATGCGGAAGGCGAGTATGTATTTAATTGCAAAATAAACGGGAAGATGTTCGACCTTCATAGTCCATGTTCAGCAGAAGCAAGTTTCATTGCATCTTTTAAAAGTCGCCTTATTTTTCTTTGGCCTAATGATCCCTCACTTACTATAAACAGATTTGCAAAATTTATTGAAGACAATTGTCCTGTGCACAATGCACGCTTAAAATATTAAAACTACAGAATAATGTACATATATTGATACGTGACTTGAGCCGCATAGAAGTCAAACAGATTAATTCCGTTCGGTTTACTGTTGTTTCAAATATGAAATACTTATGATATATTTTAGTATTTAGTATTATATTTCTATATAAGTACAGGTAATATCGGAAGATGGAATTAATAAGTTTGTCTTCCGAGTGTATAAACTACTTGGTATAAAATATACATTTGCAAATGATATGCGGTATTGTATGAATATAGAAATTAATGATGACATTAAACTATACTATATGATTGTATAATTTATATTATAATTACATACTAAATATTTCGTCGATAGAATTTGTCTTTAGTTAGAATGATTAGATTCCTATTTGTGGCAGTTGCTCCCATTATAGAATAAGTTTCAGTACTTAAGGCTACAAACCATTACCTCTTAAATTCAATACTTGATTCAGGGCTTCTATAATGAAATATATATCTCGCGCATACGTACTTGTGAACTATCCAAGATATAGAATGAGTCGAAGTTCTGTGGGAAAGTAATTTATAGTTATAGTGGGTTTGGTAACGTTATTACATATTTGAATAACGTTCACGCCATCACAAAATCGAGTATGACGCTCCGTCAGTCTATAAACATGCGGGGAGATGCAGGACGACGAGGATAGCCTCCCGTGACGTAGCGCCTGGTACGGACGGTATCTCCGGACGGGTATGAGCGGAGAGGACGCGGATAATTGCCCCCAAGCTACGACACTTATTTCACGGTGTCAGTGGGAGGGAGCCTCTCGTCGGATAAAGCGCATGGTGAGGCTGGTACAGCTTCTGAAGGGCGGCACGACCGACGTTCTCGTCGTCCTCGTATCGCCCGATGCTCTTATGTAATGAAGTGGGCAAGCTCTTCGAAGGAAACTTCGCCGCCCGTCCTGAAACCCACTTGTCAGAGCGAGTGCACCGTTAACACGAAAGACGGTACGGCTTTCTCACGAAGGCGGCCAAGACCCTTTCTAGTCCACAGATAGAGTGTAACGCGGTACACGACTGAGCGTCAATGTGAGTTACATTGTCGATATTTCTGTAGAAAACTGCCGCGGCTGAAACAAATTGCCGTCTCAATGGCACCATTTTATTTCAAGCTTTGCGCTACAGTTCTGAATCATTTTCGTAGGACAAGGCAGTTTCGTGTTCTCGCAAAATCAAACTGTCGAATTAAGGTACATACTATCAATTACAGTCTAATACATTTTAGCGGTTCAACATCGATAGGACGATTTCGCATCGAAATTTTCGGAGGACCACGTAACCTTCCAATGATGACCGTCGTACGAGCAGTGGATAAGCCTACTTCGTGTCGTAGGTTCCTCGCACCTCGTACTCTACTCCTTGATTGTTGTTCGGCAGCTTTAGCGGCTGTGGTTCCGAGGAACCCCATCCTGAACCCCTTTCTCGTACGCCGAATGTGATTTCTTGCTGTCCGCCGAAGACACTTGTCGGATCTGCATATGTTCAACCATTTGCGCGAGACAAGCGCGGCGCTCTGCAGGGAGGAGGGATCCAATTTTCGAAGTAACAAGTGCGAAACCTCCAGTGGTAGTTCGGAAATGATATCTACCTTGCTTGGCATCAGTAAACCACCTCTAAATCATTCTAATCAACGTACCACGTAAACACGAATCCAACGCGTTCCAGGAATAGAATCAACTGCCTGTAGTTGTTTAACTGTACACGACGAGTAAAATTATTTCGGGTACTCCTGTAGTACAGAACAGACACCGAAACGACAATATTTCAACACAAAAATATTTAAAACAATAGTTATGAAAGCATGATACTTAATACCGCACTTGACATCACGTATAAGTAAAAGTAAATTTCTTCGAACAAATTTCAAGTTAAATCTTTAGGTTGTGTAATTATATCAAACTTGTTCAATTAACAATGAGCTATTTCCATCATGTTTTGACAACCGACTCATCGATGATGCAATTCCTTGGAATTGAAAAAGGAATGTGCATAATTTTGTCCTCCATCAACACTCAAAATATTATCTACATGCTATACTTAGGGATTCAATTTTAAAATACGTTGCTTCATTTTCCATCTCTGCTTTCCTACAATCAGTATGTGAAAGATTTTTCACAGTATCCATCCATCCGCAATTTGTATAAATAGTATTTCAGTCTCTCGCGTCACTTGAACTGTAATATACACCTGTCTTTTATTTTCATTACTCCTCTGCATACCATTTGTGAGGAACAATACATTTTATTTGTTAATCCAATAACATGTAAAGTTCTTCATTTGTTCTAAGATCAATCTATGAATTAGTGAAGAGAATATTGCAATCTGTAAAAATAAGTATCTAGTAATATTACTTCCGAACCAACATATTTATTGCAATGCTTGTCAAATTTCAAAGTAATTTCCTATCCATATGAAACATATTTCATATATGTGTATGTCTATTACTTTGATTAGTTGTTCTACTTGTAACAATTCGCCATTCTGGATCATCTAGATTCAACAAAGACGCATTCAATTTACTCCATACCTCATAAAGCTCCTATTATCATAATTACATGGGAAGATAGAGAGCTGTGACAGTATCCAGCTCTCAACTTTGAACAAGGCATATTGACAAGCCAGAGTAACTCACATACAACTTGGTGGTACAAGCGTTGAAAAAACTTTTCTGGACCTGAGAAAACACATGTGCACAGGTAACGAACAAAAGAGATTAGAGCTCACCAAATAAAACTTGCTATAATTTGCTGTAGCTTGTCACAATAAGCCTATGTGTATCGCGCGTCAGACGATTTTGGAATTAGTTGATGCTTGGATGTTCAAGATACGGAAACACGGAGTGATGAGACGTTTATGTACAAAGTGATTATGGTGCGACTCATCGTCAGTCAGAAAACTTCATGCACGATTTGCTAAAAACAAACAATTTTCCCCTTTGTTTATCCCCTACCAATCGTCTGTCGTCACTCCTTATCTCATACACAGACAGGCGAAATAATGTCGCCGATGACGGCCAACAGCCTGGACACATGTGCGGATCTCTTGCCTGCGACAGAATTTTGTTATGTGTAGTATGCTGGACTGAAAAGGACTAATATGGCGAATTAGAAGATCGCAGGAAAATTGTAGACATTTTCCAAATTTTATCAATTCCTTTTTATTTATTCAAAAGTCTACAAAACTGTTAATTAACATTAAGGAAATATATACAAAATCTCGACGTTCAGAATAATGGAGAGAATATTCGAAACGGTACTATTAAATCTATAAGTTACCATGCAATACAAATTTTCTTTAAACGCTAAGACATACAAAATACGTAATGTTTTGTGTAAATTGCCATACTTTTGAAAATAAAAAATATCGAATCAAACATTCTTCAAATATATTTCGAACGCTCATTAATACTACAAAATTATATTACTACAAAATTATATTACTACAAAATTATATTACTACAAAATTATATTACTACAAAATTATATTACTACAAAATTATATTACTACAAAATTATATTACTACAAAATTATATTACTACAAAATTATACTTCTACAAAATTATATTACTACAAAATTATATTACTACAAAATTATATTACTACAAAATTGTATTACCACAAAAAATTGTAAAGGTCCCGAATGCATCGGTCACGATACAGTTACAAACCAAACCAATGAAAGGTGCAGAGACTAGAGAACATGGGGTCCCCAATCGTGTAGTACGCTTCAGCATCGTTGACAACACCAACTCCCTCCCTCCGTCTGTCCAAATGTCATCTCAAACGGTGAAGCTGTAAATTAAAAAAATCCTTATATACATCAGAATAGTAATGCGATTTCTATTCCTGCAGCACCGACGTGATACACGGTGCTCCATAATCGCTCCAGATTGCATATAGTTGTTGTTGAAATCTCTATGCATTTGGTGGATAAAACGTTGCGAGAAATTATCCTCTTGTAAAAGTAGTCACATAAGCTTCCAGGTCTTCATAACCTTTTTTTTTTTTGCATGAGGAGGGGAAAATGCTGTTACGCATGCCCAGTGACCCGAATCACTGGGTTATGTGGGACTCGCGCGGATGTTGTTGCCATACCCACTAAAAAAACCACTCCTCCTTCTTCCTCTGCTTTGAGGGCAGACAACCCCGGTAATACCAGGCGGCAGTCATCAGGGTTGTTCCTTTCATGCCCCGCTGTATCTTCCTCTTCGGGCAGTTACTGCTCGCGTCATCTTCTTAGACAGTTCAAATACTGGGCTGATCTCCTTCTGAAAAAAACCAACACCACGCGGAGTTCCCAAGCGGTCACCGATCTTAGTACTATCCGTGCCCGGCGTTGCTTAACTTTCGTGATCGGACGGGAACGAGTGCACTCAACGCGTCTTGGGCGTCGGCCGGTCTTCATAACCTGAAGGTTTGCATTTTTCCCACTACTTCAGCGTCGTACTGGTACTTTTACTTCTGATAGCTTAGACATGAAATCGTCTAAACTTCTCAATTCAGGACACAAATCAGGCTCTTTCCAGGGATTGCTCTGCTGAGACGTGCCTTCATCATCGCAGCGTTCGTAATTTATACAATTTTCCTTCTTCAATAATTTTTCTTTAAGTTTCTGCAATTTTAAAGCTTTAGATGATTGCTTGATGCGTAATTCATTTTCAGCTTTGAAGAGAGCACACGTCAGCATTGCTTCAATCCGTAAATCGCGTCTGCGTTTTCGGCAATACCTTGATTTTTTACTGCGGATTCTTCTGATCCAAGATGCTAATCGTTTAGTACTACTTGGCTTGGCGTCAATATCACAAACTCTCTTCTTAGACTTTGCCATGACGACGGCTTCGTAATTTTCTTAATTTGCAGGAATGCAAATGTCCTCTTTTTCGAGGTTAACACAGTGTCGATGTTACGATATTCACGTTTTCTTATTGTTTCCTAAACTATTTCACCTAATTAATGAATAAATTATAATAATAAGTACACTAACCTGTATATGGCTCGTGATTGTTGTAGAACAAGATAGAACAGGTTCACACAACACACAAAATGTTTGAAACTGTCGAGCAAAATAAGATCCTCTCCGCTTGCAGACGACTCGACAAATGCCTACGTTGCGCGTCTGATGGTGGCTTTATATACCCTCAAGCTTGTCGTTACGTACTGGTCTTATGCGCGAACGATAGAAAGTAATTCCATATAGAATCTTACATTATTATGATTTTTGAAAAATACTACAATCCAATTAATTTTTAAAAATATTTGCGACAATTTTAATGCAAAATCTTATATACTTTGTACATTATATTAAAATTCCTCATTTACAGGAAATAATCAATATCGTATGAAGATGTTCTGCGGTTAATTTCTAACCAATCACGTGCGCCATTTTGCAGGCGTCATTTCCGGTGTAGATATCTTCCAACCTAACCTCAAATTTCTTCACATATTATTTAGAACGTATATTAATGTTGATGTACTAGAAATATTATTGTTAAATATTATAGCCAATATTACAGTTAAATGATTAACGGTAATAAAGTACCATTTTTTCACAATAAAAAAGCATTTTTTTTAATGATTCCAAGATATTTGGATCGATATTTTACTACACGATCAATTCAGTTAACCCGATCCTGACATTTTTATTAATGTAATAACTTTACAAGCAAAAAAAAGGTAAAAAAAAACTATTTTAAACGTAAGATCTAAAATTCTGATATGCGATAAAATATAATATTTTTAATGCGAATAAACTTTTTTATAAAATTTTTAATTTCTTGTTTTTTTTATAAAATCAAATCTATAAGTAGTAACTGGAATTTTTTGTTTGAAACCTATTCATCTTGAATTAATAACAAATCTTTGCTGCAACCACTATTAATGGCTTTAACTTTATCAGTGTTTAACAAATTTCTTATCTGTAACGATAATAGAAAACTGTATCTACATTCTATTAAATTTTTACACTTTACGTCATGAGAAGTTCACGCAACTTTCTTTCAAATGAAGTATATGGTAAAATTAATCCCCTTTCTTCTGTGTATATAGTCTGCATAATTTTATCCTCAAATTTGGAATAATTTAAAGTAAATAAAAGTTGTATGTAAAAATACGCATAAAAACGATTTTGTACGTATATTCGAATAGTTCCTTATAATATATTAATGATACATATATTGTGGGATAACCATAGTTCGGTGAAACGAAAATTGTTTTTTTCACGTTTATAAACATAAAATGCACTATCTAGCGATAATTAAGTATCATTTTAAAATTAATTAGTGTTGAAGTGATCGTCACTTCTGAGAAAACTCTACATCTGGTCTTCGGTTTCTCAACCGCCTAAGGTCTTCGAAAGCGCATATACAAAGGAATGCGTCGAGGAAAGACCATAAGCGGTACACGTCCGACGTTGGTTTAGGCAGTTGTTTCAGTCTCAGGGTAACGTTGCTAGTGTCACGTAAAATTATGCAAAAGAACAACAAAAAAGAATAAAAAAAAGAAACTTTATTTTTCTTCTAACACTTGGTTTTACAATCTACTTCCGAGCTCTAAGCGTGACCTTTTAAGACTGAAGCTCTTATGATTTTTTACTTTCGATCGGATCCGATCGCTTTCTTTTGTTATCCCTCAACATCCCCACCGTCCACGCATTTGCCAGGCGTCCGCGGCCGTTGCCACGCGCTCTTTCTTCTAGAGCCTTCGGTGGAAGGACCGTTGGGATGTTGATGGTTCATTAGGCACTTCAGCGATATACATTGTCGCCGAGTGCCGCCACATCTTTATCTCCGATTTTAAAGTGAGCCGGTCGTGACATACCCCCCTGGTTAGATTGATCTTGGTCCTCTAAGATCTTAGTAGAATGGAATTATTTAAATGTAGATCGAAGGATATGTTTACCCCCCCCCCTTTTTTTAGGGATCATTATGAATTGGTTTTCTGCATGTAATGGTACAAAAGTTATTTCGTTAATCTTAAATATAGCAATTTTACAATATTTGTTAGTGTTCGGGAAGCTAACAATTTCAGAGGCGTAATCATGTTGTAGTTTTCGATCGTGAATTGGTTGGGTTTGTTTACAAAGCGTAATTCCTATCCCGTGAATTCAAGGCATCTAATTAAGGGTATTATTACTAGTGCTAGGGTCAGCATTATCCTGAAAAAAGTACGCTTTCGGTCGGTTACCATGTATCTTTTTCTTAGCATTGTCGATAGAAATAATGTAATAAGGAGTTTTCACATCGTTAATCCTGTAAGGTCCTAACCATTCAATGTGCAACTTATCTCTTTTATGGTCGTTGTGAATTAAAACAAAGTCTCCTTTTCTAAACACGGTCTGAGTTTTAACAATCTTTCTTTCTTGGTCTCGCTTGTATCGTTGCTTATTCTGAATAAGCGTTTTGTGAGCTGTTTCCCAATATTTATTCAGTTGTTTTTGCCAAAGTGAGTACATATCATCATAGGTAAGTGTGGGGAATTTGGATATTGCGGAAGGTAAGTTAGCTTTTCGCCCAAAGGTCAATTCAAAGGGAGAGAATCCTGTTCCTTCATGTTTCGCGGTGTTGTACCCTAAACAAATGAAATTAAGTACTTCGTCCCATTCTTTGTCATTGTCGTGTAATGCAGTACGAATTAAATCTTTAACTGAGGCATGCGTTCTTTCGAGAGATCCGTTACTCTGTGGGTGAAATGAAGTTGTTTTGATGTGTTTGATTTTAAAAGCTTCTTCAAATTTCGTCATTAAATCGCTAACAAAATTTTGTCCCTGGTCTGTTAGGATCGTTTTTGGTGCCGAAAATATGTAAATATAGTGTTCAATGAGCGCATTAATTATGGATTCAGTTCGTTGCGTTTTAAGGGGAACTAGTATCAGATATTTCGATCGACGGAGCACGTCGATACAGTTGTGACTCGAGTCGGGCAGCCACAATCCTCTCCAACAGCTTGCCAGCCTGATCCAGCAGGCACACAGGCCAGAATGCGGAAGGCGAGTATGTATTTAATTGCAAAATAAACGGGAAGATGTTCGACCTTCATAGTCCATGTTCAGCAGAAGCAAGTTTCATTGCATCTTTTAAAAGTCGCCTTATTTTTCTTTGGCCTAATGATCCCTCACTTACTATAAACAGATTTGCAAAATTTATTGAAGACAATTGTCCTGTGCACAATGCACGCTTAAAATATTAAAACTACAGAATAATGTACATATATTGATACGTGACTTGAGCCGCATAGAAGTCAAACAGATTAATTCCGTTCGGTTTACTGTTGTTTCAAATATGAAATACTTATGATATATTTTAGTATTTAGTATTATATTTCTATATAAGTACAGGTAATATCGGAAGATGGAATTAATAAGTTTGTCTTCCGAGTGTATAAACTACTTGGTATAAAATATACATTTGCAAATGATATGCGGTATTGTATGAATATAGAAATTAATGATGACATTAAACTATACTATATGATTGTATAATTTATATTATAATTACATACTAAATATTTCGTCGATAGAATTTGTCTTTAGTTAGAATGATTAGATTCCTATTTGTGGCAGTTGCTCCCATTATAGAATAAGTTTCAGTACTTAAGGCTACAAACCATTACCTCTTAAATTCAATACTTGATTCAGGGCTTCTATAATGAAATATATATCTCGCGCATACGTACTTGTGAACTATCCAAGATATAGAATGAGTCGAAGTTCTGTGGGAAAGTAATTTATAGTTATAGTGGGTTTGGTAACGTTATTACATATTTGAATAACGTTCACGCCATCACAAAATCGAGTATGACGCTCCGTCAGTCTATAAACATGCGGGGAGATGCAGGACGACGAGGATAGCCTCCCGTGACGTAGCGCCTGGTACGGACGGTATCTCCGGACGGGTATGAGCGGAGAGGACGCGGATAATTGCCCCCAAGCTACGACACTTATTTCACGGTGTCAGTGGGAGGGAGCCTCTCGTCGGATAAAGCGCATGGTGAGGCTGGTACAGCTTCTGAAGGGCGGCACGACCGACGTTCTCGTCGTCCTCGTATCGCCCGATGCTCTTATGTAATGAAGTGGGCAAGCTCTTCGAAGGAAACTTCGCCGCCCGTCCTGAAACCCACTTGTCAGAGCGAGTGCACCGTTAACACGAAAGACGGTACGGCTTTCTCACGAAGGCGGCCAAGACCCTTTCTAGTCCACAGATAGAGTGTAACGCGGTACACGACTGAGCGTCAATGTGAGTTACATTGTCGATATTTCTGTAGAAAACTGCCGCGGCTGAAACAAATTGCCGTCTCAATGGCACCATTTTATTTCAAGCTTTGCGCTACAGTTCTGAATCATTTTCGTAGGACAAGGCAGTTTCGTGTTCTCGCAAAATCAAACTGTCGAATTAAGGTACATACTATCAATTACAGTCTAATACATTTTAGCGGTTCAACATCGATAGGACGATTTCGCATCGAAATTTTCGGAGGACCACGTAACCTTCCAATGATGACCGTCGTACGAGCAGTGGATAAGCCTACTTCGTGTCGTAGGTTCCTCGCACCTCGTACTCTACTCCTTGATTGTTGTTCGGCAGCTTTAGCGGCTGTGGTTCCGAGGAACCCCATCCTGAACCCCTTTCTCGTACGCCGAATGTGACTTCTTGCTGTCCGCCGAAGACACTTGTCGGATCTGCATATGTTCAACCATTTGCGCGAGACAAGCGCGGCGCTCTGCAGGGAGGAGGGATCCAATTTTCGAAGTAACAAGTGCGAAACCTCCAGTGGTAGTTCGGAAATGATATCTACCTTGCTTGGCATCAGTAAACCACCTCTAAATCATTCTAATCAACGTACCACGTAAACACGAATCCAACGCGTTCCAGGAATAGAATCAACTACCTGTAGTTGTTTAACTGTACACGACGAGTAAAATTATTTCGGGTACTCCTGTAGTACAGAACAGACACCGAAACGACAATATTTCAACACAAAAATATTTAAAACAATAGTTATGAAAGCATGATACTTAATACCGCACTTGACATCACGTATAAGTAAAAGTAAATTTCTTCGAACAAATTTCAAGTTAAATCTTTAGGTTGTGTAATTATATCAAACTTGTTCAATTAACAATGAGTTATTTCCATCATGTTTTGACAACCGACTCATCGATGATGCAATTCCTTGGAATTGAAAAAGGAATGTGCATAATTTTGTCCTCCATCAACACTCAAAATATTATCTACATGCTATACTTAGGGATTCAATTTTAAAATACGTTGCTTCATTTTCCATCTCTGCTTTCCTACAATCAGTATGTGAAAGATTTTTCACAGTATCCATCCATCCGCAATTTGTATAAATAGTATTTCAGTCTCTCGCGTCACTTGAACTGTAATATACACCTGTCTTTTATTTTCATTACTCCTCTGCATACCATTTGTGAGGAACAATACATTTTATTTGTTAATCCAATAACATGTAAAGTTCTTCATTTGTTCTAAGATCAATCTATGAATTAGTGAAGAGAATATTGCAACCTGTAAAAATAAGTATCTAGTAATATTACTTCCGAACCAACATATTTATTGCAATGCTTGTCAAATTTCAAAGTAATTTCCTATCCATATGAAACATATTTCATATATGTGTATGTCTATTACTTTGAATAGTTGTTCTACTTGTAACAATTCGCCATTCTGGATCATCTAGATTCAACAAAGACGCATTCAATTTACTCCATACCTCATAAAGCTCCTATTATCATAATTACATGGGAAGATAGAGAGCTGTGACAGTATCCAGCTCTCAACTTTGAACAAGGCATATTGACAAGCCAGAGTAACTCACATACAACTTGGTGGTACAAGCGTTGAAAAAACTTTTCTGGACCTGAGAAAACACATGTGCACAGGTAACGAACAAAAGAGATTAGAGCTCACCAAATAAAACTTGCTATAATTTGCTGTAGCTTGTCACAATAAGCCTATGTGTATCGCGCGTCAGACGATTTTGGAATTAGTTGATGCTTGGATGTTCAAGATACGGAAACACGGAGTGATGAGACGTTTATGTACAAAGTGATTATGGTGCGACTCATCGTCAGTCAGAAAACTTCATGCAGGATTTGCTAAAAACAAACAATTTTCCCCTTTGCTTATCCCCTACCAATCGTCTGTCGTCACTCCTTATCTCATACACAGACAGGCGAAATAATGTCGCCGATGACGGCCAACAGCCTGGACACATGTGCGGATCTCTTGCCTGCGACAGAATTTTGTTATGTGTAGTATGCTGGACTGAAAAGGACTAATATGGCGAATTAGAAGATCGCAGGAAAATTGTAGACATTTTCCAAATTTTATCAATTCCTTTTTATTTATTCAAAAGTCTACAAAACTGTTAATTAACATTAAGGAAATATATACAAAATCTCGACGTTCAGAATAATGGAGAGAATATTCGAAACGGTACTATTAAATCTATAAGTTACCATGCAATACAAATTTTCTTTAAACGCTAAGACATACAAAATACGTAATGTTTTGTGTAAATTGCCATACTTTTGAAAATAAAAAATATCGAATCAAACATTCTTCAAATATATTTCGAACGCTCATTAATACTACAAAATTATATTACTACAAAATTATATTACTACAAAATTATATTACTACAAAATTATATTACTACAAAATTATATTACTACAAAATTATATTACTACAAAATTATATTACTACAAAATTATATTACTACAAAATTATACTTCTACAAAATTATATTACTACAAAATTATATTACTACAAAATTATATTACTACAAAATTGTATTACCACAAAAAATTGTAAAGGTCCCGAATGCATCGGTCACGATACAGTTACAAACCAAACCAATGAAAGGTGCAGAGACTAGAGAACATGGGGTCCCCAATCGTGTAGTACGCTTCAGCATCGTTGACAACACCAACTCCCTCCCTCCGTCTGTCCAAATGTCATCTCAAACGGTGAAGCTGTAAATTAAAAAAATCCTTATATACATCAGAATAGTAATGCGATTTCTATTCCTGCAGCACCGACGTGATACACGGTGCTCCATAATCGCTCCAGATTGCATATAGTTGTTGTTGAAATCTCTATGCATTTGGTGGATAAAACGTTGCGAGAAATTATCCTCTTGTAAAAGTAGTCACATAAGCTTCCAGGTCTTCATAACCTTTTTTTTTTTTGCATGAGGAGGGGAAAATGCTGTTACGCATGCCCAGTGACCCGAATCACTGGGTTATGCGGGACTCGCGCGGATGTTGTTGCCATACCCACTAAAAAAACCACTCCTCCTTCTTCCTCTGCTTTGAGGGCAGACAACCCCGGTAATACCAGGCGGCAGTCATCAGGGTTGTTCCTTTCATGCCCCGCTGTATCTTCCTCTTCGGGCAGTTACTGCTCGCGTCATCTTCTTAGACAGTTCAAATACTGGGCTGATCTCCTTCTGAAAAAAACCAACACCACGCGGAGTTCCCAAGCGGTCACCGATCTTAGTACTATCCGTGCCCGGCGTTGCTTAACTTTCGTGATCGGACGGGAACGAGTGCACTCAACGCGTCTTGGGCGTCGGCCGGTCTTCATAACCTGAAGGTTTGCATTTTTCCCACTACTTCAGCGTCGTACTGGTACTTTTACTTCTGATAGCTTAGACATGAAATCGTCTAAACTTCTCAATTCAGGACACAAATCAGGCTCTTTCCAGGGATTGCTCTGCTGAGACGTGCCTTCATCATCGCAGCGTTCGTAATTTATACAATTTTCCTTCTTCAATAATTTTTCTTTAAGTTTCTGCAATTTTAAAGCTTTAGATGATTGCTTGATGCGTAATTCATTTTCAGCTTTGAAGAGAGCACACGTCAGCATTGCTTCAATCCGTAAATCGCGTCTGCGTTTTCGGCAATACCTTGATTTTTTACTGCGGATTCTTCTGATCCAAGATGCTAATCGTTTAGTACTACTTGGCTTGGCGTCAATATCACAAACTCTCTTCTTAGACTTTGCCATGACGACGGCTTCGTAATTTTCTTAATTTGCAGGAATGCAAATGTCCTCTTTTTCGAGGTTAACACAGTGTCGATGTTACGATATTCACGTTTTCTTATTGTTTCCTAAACTATTTCACCTAATTAATGAATAAATTATAATAATAAGTACACTAACCTGTATATGGCTCGTGATTGTTGTAGAACAAGATAGAACAGGTTCACACAACACACAAAATGTTTGAAACTGTCGAGCAAAATAAGATCCTCTCCGCTTGCAGACGACTCGACAAATGCCTACGTTGCGCGTCTGATGGTGGCTTTATATACCCTCAAGCTTGTCGTTACGTACTGGTCTTATGCGCGAACGATAGAAAGTAATTCCATATAGAATCTTACATTATTATGATTTTTGAAAAATACTACAATCCAATTAATTTTTAAAAATATTTGCGACAATTTTAATGCAAAATCTTATATACTTTGTACATTATATTAAAATTCCTCATTTACAGGAAATAATCAATAGCGTATGAAGATGTTCTGCGGTTAATTTCTAACCAATCACGTGCGCCATTTTGCAGGCGTCATTTCCGGTGTAGATATCTTCCAACCTAACCTCAAATTTCTTCACATATTATTTAGAACGTATATTAATGTTGATGTACTAGAAATATTATTGTTAAATATTATAGCCAATATTACAGTTAAATGATTAACGGTAATAAAGTACCATTTTTTCACAATAAAAAAAGCATTTTTTTTAATGATTCCAAGATATTTGGATCGATATTTTACTACACGATCAATTCAGTTAACCCGATCCTGACATTTTTATTAATGTAATAACTTTACAAGCAAAAAAAGGTAAAAAAAAACTATTTTAAACGTAAGATCTAAAATTCTGATATGCGATAAAATATAATATTTTTAATGCGAATAAACTTTTTTATAAAATTTTTAATTTCTTGTTTTTTTTATAAAATCAAATCTATAAGTAGTAACTGGAATTTTTTGTTTGAAACCTATTCATCTTGAATTAATAACAAATCTTTGCTGCAACCACTATTAATGGCTTTAACTTTATCAGTGTTTAACAAATTTCTTATCTGTAACGATAATAGAAAACTGTATCTACATTCTATTAAATTTTTACACTTTACGTCATGAGAAGTTCACGCAACTTTCTTTCAAATGAAGTATATGGTAAAATTAATCCCCTTTCTTCTGTGTATATAGTCTGCATAATTTTATCCTCAAATTTGGAATAATTTAAAGTAAATAAAAGTTGTATGTAAAAATACGCATAAAAACGATTTTGTACGTATATTCGAATAGTTCCTTATAATATATTAATGATACATATATTGTGGGATAACCATAGTTCGGTGAAACGAAAATTGTTTTTTTCACGTTTATAAACATAAAATGCACTATCTATCGATAATTAAGTATCATTTTAAAATTAATTAGTGTTGAAGTGATCGTCACTTCTGAGAAAACTCTACATCTGGTCTTCGGTTTCTCAACCGCCTAAGGTCTTCGAAAGCGCATATACAAAGGAATGCGTCGAGGAAAGACCATAAGCGGTACACGTCCGACGTTGGTTTAGGCAGTTGTTTCAGTCTCAGGGTAACGTTGCTAGTGTCACGTAAAATTATGCAAAAGAACAACAAAAAAGAATAAAAAAAAGAAACTTTATTTTTCTTCTAACACTTGGTTTTACAATCTACTTCCGAGCTCTAAGCGTGACCTTTTAAGACTGAAGCTCTTATGATTTTTTACTTTCGATCGGATCCGATCGCTTTCTTTTGTTATCCCTCAACATCCCCACCGTCCACGCATTTGCCAGGCGTCCGCGGCCGTTGCCACGCGCTCTTTCTTCTAGAGCCTTCGGTGGAAGGACCGTTGGGATGTTGATGGTTCATTAGGCACTTCAGCGATATACATTGTCGCCGAGTGCCGCCACATCTTTATCTCCGATTTTAAAGTGAGCCGGTCGTGACAACAGCATGGCGAAGAATTTATGAAGCCTTGACTTGCTCAGAAATCAGTTTCAATCAGTAGACTCTTCAAATAATTTCCTAAAATATTATAGTCAATTAGAAGAATGAAGTAAATGTCGAAGTAAGAGCTTGAAGAAAACTAATATTAAAAGAAACAGAAATAAGGGAAGATTTGCATGTGAAAGGATGCGTAAGTGTTCATTGACAAAAATCAAATAATATGATTAAAAAGTGAGAAGAAAATATCGTCCTCTTCATGTCAGGGGCATTAATGCGAGATTTTTCATCTAATTTTTTCTGTTTGAACTGAAGTGTCCATTGAATGTCTCCCTTTTCTCTTAATTTTATGTGAAGATGACATACAGTGCTGGACAAAAGTATTGGCACAGCAAGATTGTTATGATACAAATGCTTATAACTATTAAACAAATTGATTTAAACAAAAAACTTTTTGACGTATTTATTTATTATCTATCCTAGTTTATTACATAACAAGAGCAACAATATAAATAAAATAATACGCAAAATAATAACAAAAATATATTTTTTGAACATTTTATGGGTGGACAAAAGTATTGGCACAGTAGAATATTTACGCTTATAACTAATTACATAATAAACTTCTAATATTTTGTTGGCAGTCCTTTTCTTTTAAGGACTTCCTTTAATCTTCTTAATTATAACACTCGATCAGTGAAACTGGAGACTTCAGTTATTAAACAACAAAAAACCAAGAAAGAGTAATAATGTCTAGAAAAACGAAAGAAACCACAATTGAAGAAAGAAAAATAATATTAAATTTATATAAGATGAATAAATCTTACAACGAAATTGCACAAATCATAAACAGAAGTCGTTTTACTGTGCGTTCAGTCATAAAACGCTTTAAAAGTGAAGAAAATCTAGAGAATCAAATTAGGAGTGGTCGCCCTTCTAAGGTAACAATTCGAGAAAAAAGGAAAATCGTAAATATTGTAAAGAAGGATCCAAAAACTAATTCGACTGAAATTGCTTCGATGTTAAAAGCTGAGTGTGAAAAAGAAGTAAGTACCAAAACTGTACGTAGGGTATTGAAGGATGCCGGTTATTCTGCCCGTGCAGCACGAAGAAAGCCCTACATCAGTAAAATAAACCAAAAGAAAAGAGTGGAATTCGCGAAAGAGTTTGTTACGAAAGATACTGATTTTTGGGAAAAGATCATGTTTTCAGATGAAAGTAAGTTTAATATTTTTAAATCTGACGGCAGAATATTAGTATGGCGAAAACCCAACACAGAGATGGACGAACTGAATCTGCAAGCCACCATGAAACATGGGGGTGGTGGTTTAATGGTGTGGGGATGTATGGCATCATCGGGTGTAGGAGAACTTATATTCATTGATGAGATAATGGATAAATATGTATATTTAAATATACTCAAGCAAAATCTTTTGAAAAGTACTCAAAAATTAAACCTCCCCAGGGATTTCTATTTTCAGCAGGATCGAGATCCTAAACATATGGCGTATATTGTTCGTCAGTGGATAATATATAATACTGCCCACACATTAAACACACCACCTCAAAGTCCCGATATGAATCCCATTGAGCACGTGTGGAACGAATTGGAAAAAAGAATTAGGAAACATAATATCACAAGCAAGTCTGAACTGAAGAAAGTTCTTCTGCAGGAATGGAGCAATATTGTACCTGAATTCACTAAAAAATTAGTCCACTCGATGCCCAGAAGATTAAAGGAAGTCCTTAAAAGAAAAGGACTGCCAACAAAATATTAGAAGTTTATTATGTAATTAGTTATAAGCGTAAATATTCTACTGTGCCAATAGTTTTGTCCACCCATAAAATGTTCAAAAAATATATTTTTGTTATTATTTTGCGTATTATTTTATTTATATTGTTGCTCTTGTTATGTAATAAACTAGAATAGATAATAAATAAATACGTCAAAAAGTTTTTTGTTTAAATCAATTTGTTTAGTAGTTATAAGCATTTCTATCATAACAATCATGCTGTGCCAATACTTTTGTCCAGCACTGTATATAAAGTCGATTACAAAGATGTTGGGTCACCAGCATAATTTTGTCTTTTAAGCTCTATATTTTGAGTAAGTGTACAATTATATAGAAAAATGTATTGAAGTATGTTAGAGTATAATATAGAAAATCTATGAATACCAAAACGACTGATTTATTACATATGCTTCAAGAAACATCAGAAAAATGCAAAATTTTATATCACAAAAATTTGAGGCATTTTATTACTTTGTTACAAAGTAAAAGTTATGCCTCCGGTATAATTCTTTAGTATTTCGTTAGATATTCTTTATTTTTAATTATTTCTCTTAAACGGTTGGTATGTATAAGTTACTTTTGTGTGTGTGTGCGATCGCGTGTAATTGTGTGTGTAGAAATATACTATAAACAAAAGATAAGAGTTAGATTTCATTTAGGTCATTATACCTGTCGCCATAAGGCTGCCGGCAACTAATTCCGACGCGTACGTTGTCACAGACGCACAATTATAGGCAGAATTCACTGTAGCGGTATCGACAACTTTTTGCGCATATTTGGGAAACTATGGCAAAATGGCAATTATATATATAGACAAAAGTTATACAAAAAGTTAATTTCTATAACATATTCAGAAATCATCGAAATCAGTAAAGTGGAAGTCTTTGAAGGTAATTTGCGAGATATTATTAAAAATACTTTCGATAGTGTACATTGAACTTTGCCTATATAAACGTTACTAATATAACCGTCTTAAAACAATATTACGATACGTTAAACACTGCATGTAATTAAATAAACAAAACAGTGTACCGGCTAAATCTTTCTCACGTTAAACTAAACTTTAGTAACTAGTAACTAAACTTTATGCAAGTTATGTCAGACTTCAAAAATACACAACCAATGCATGCTTTTGAACCAATGGATTCCTAAACATAAAATCGTTATATTTCGTCTTTATTCATCGCGTACTACCAAAAAACACAAAAAATGTTTGCAAGAAGGCGATGTTCTGAAAGCGATATTGCACTGCACGCTACCAAGTGTAAATCTGTATAATACGGAAATAGAATCTAAAACATTCCTTAAATGAGCGAAGTTTCAATAACCGATTTTACGTAGGATATTCTGTAATAACGAAACCAATATCGCTATTCTGTTATATTCGTCGTTAAGTATAAATACAACCTCTTTTGTTAAGTACAAATATAACCTCTTTCTGTTTTTGGTTCTTTTAAATATGTGGACGTTTCAAAATGGCTTTTAACACTGTTAAGTTCGAATTATAGTTTTACACAACGAATACTTAAATCTTTAATGGAAAATACGAAGAGAATAATCTTGCAACTCTTGAATACAGTTCTACAGAAGGAAGAGATACTTTTAAGCTATTAACCAAGTATTGTGGTATAACATTCTAGAAGTGTTATAACAATATACTGCCAGAGGATCAAGCATGATTCGAAACTAACAAATTCTGCGACTACAATATTTCTAGTGCCGGAGATTAATATAACAGGAATAATGGTGAAAGGAAAGCACACTATTATTGGACTCAATACTTTATAGATGTGTATTTTGCAGACAATGTAATGAGAAGGTCAGGAAACTTAATACATTTACATGGTAAAGGCGGCATATTTTAAAGTTATTGTATGCAAAACCTCCTTGAAAAGATAGATAAGCTAAAAATATTAATATAGAGCAAAAAGGAAGAAAATAGAGAAATAAGAATGAAATAAATGAAATTCAATGAAGATATATCTAGGGCGTAGCTATATTTACAAAAACAGACACATTCCAAGTAATAACAAAGTAAATCACATACACACATATACAGGACATATATATATATATATATATATGGACATATAGCTAGGATTAGGAGAAAGTAAATTTTTCTTTAAAGGAAAGATGGTTATGTATATGAAAATCAACAATGTATTGAAAATACAAAAAACAAAAGAAGAAAACTGTATTTGTTATTACGACTTACTTTAACATGTAGAATAATTTCCTATCCGGTTACTGTACTACCCCATTCATCCTGGAACAAATTTTTAGGTTAAAATTATTTATACAAAACTAATATGTATACGAATCTTTTCATTTTATAAAATTGTATGTACAAAATATTTACCTTCGCTAAATCTCTTTATATAGAAACTTTGCAGCTCAAGTTTCTAATCAAATTCAATTCTCCACTTAATACTCATTACCAAGTAATGCTTGGTAAATTAACAAAATTATAACGTTCAGTAAATTTTTATACCATGTAAATTCTACCTTGACTCGAATACGAAAGACGATTGAACAGCACCGATGTCTATTATAACAGTGAAGACAAAGGAGTGGTGCTGCTTGCTGATTGGCTACGCTCTAGGATTACAGGTGGAACATGTGCCCGATCATTGCGCAGAAGTTACCTTGTGACATACTTGTAAAATCTAGATGTGATTATCTTGTTAATTTTCCATGGTTGTATTTCAATTTGAAGTTTAATTAAATAAATGTTTAATAACGATTTTAATACCGAAAATAACGATTATTATACTCCGAATTTTTATATGGTTGTAGTATAGTAAAATATATGAAATACATGTATGTGTTATGTACAACGGCACACGAAAGTATTCGAAAGCTCGCTACTGAAATATTAAAGACATATATATGTGTGTGTGTGTGTGTCTGATGCTCTTGATATTTCAAAGTATTCTCATAACTACAGTAAGATACAAATATCAACATTATGCGTGTAAAATTTGAATTGGATAATATTTGTAAAAGTTAGAGAATACTCGTTACAGTAACACGCAAAAACAGAGTTATAAAAGTTTCTCTATTTCTATTTCTTACCTCATTTTAATATTTAGTTCGATCGCTTTTGCCTCGAATAACATCTCTAGGACATTGTGACATTTATGTCAATGTTATTCCATATTTAAGTAATTATCTGTTTTCATATCGTTTCCTTACTTATTTTACAATTATTTTGTCTTCTACCTATTCCATCCCATAAATATCATATTGGGTTTATATATTGGCTCTGTGATGGCGTGTGTTGTACAGTATCCATTTTTTCACAACTCAGGTTCAATGTTTCGGATCTATATCCTGTCGAAAGTGAAGATTATGTATTTTTAGCATTTTCAGCATTATTCCATTTTTTTATAATATAATGGATTGTATTATATTCGATTTACATCTCTTAAAGAGATCGGCTATCTCTCTGTAAGATTTCCATCTTTATGCAGTTTTAATATTACTTCACGCTCGGACTTTTGTATTTCAGATCTCTTCGAGTTCATGTCTGCACTCTATTAATCGTAACTGATTATAACATTAAAATCAGTAAATGACGTCTTAGCGCAAATTAAGTTCGTTAGTATTAATATTTACTGCGTAAATTCAATGTAAATATCGCTCATTTCGAAGCGTCCGATTATTTTGTGATTCTCTTTTTGCGTGTTTCTGTAATGAGTATTCTCCAACTTTTACAAATATTGTCCAATTCAAATTCTACATACGCAATCCTGATACTTATATCCTAATACAGTTATCATATTACCTTGAAATATAAAATCTATCTCATATATTTTTATTCTTTAATGTTTCAATGGCGAGCGTTCAAATAATTTCAAAGACGCTATATGCCTATGCAAAATATAATATTCAAACTGTTACACATTCAAAATATGTAATATTTGTACAATATTTTACATTATGAATGTAATTTTAATCGTTCGTTATTAATAATCGTTCTTATTAATATTTTGTTGTCAATTGAAAATCGATTTATAAGAGGGAAAAATTTTTTATTACAAATAGACTAATAAAAAGTTTTTCACTAAGATGTATTGCAAACAATAAATTTAAATAAAAATGGATGATTAGATGATTTTTCTAAGGAAATAAAAACGCATAAGGAATAAAAATCGAGTAGTTATAACATAGTTGATAAAATTTTATTCCTTGTTCCTTATTCAATAGACTGCGGAATTTTAGGCCTTGATATTTGTGTTAGGTATGCATATCTCGCTGACATTCGATAAGAACGAAAAGCATTCCCTTAACACTTTCTCTCCTTGAGAATGTCCTTAGTGCTATAACAAATGATTCTTGTAAACAAAATATTATTCTTAGCTCGATCCTAGCTAGCAAGCCCGACCCTGAAAAAAGATAATACCAACCTTTGTATACAGGGTATCCGGTTACATGTTTTCGAAAATTTAAGAGATGATTCTTGACACCGAGATAAGACGAAAATCAAGAATAAAAGAATTGCGTTTTCGACTTTGTTTTTTTTTTTTATTTTGACAGTTAAAAATACCCTGCACGTGAGTAATCCTCCTTATACCAACGAAGAGTGGTCAACCTATGCAGCGGGGCGCACAGTGATCCTCAATCCGAACGATACATTAGCGGTAGCTTACTTCTTACAAGCCGTAGAAAAGATCTAGGTATTCAGAAACGTGAATAACCCCACGCGACGTTTTGCAAAATACCTTTGCGATGGGTATAGTCCTATTGGGATATTTTTCGGCGTATAAACTTTTACGTTATTGTCGACCGCCGTATCACAGCAAAAGTACATGTCCGAAAGTTCTGCAAATGTATAATATTTTATAATATTATACAGTATAATCACATTTTATAATAAATGTGACTAGTAAAAACGCACACCACGCAGTGCGTGTACTGTATACACAAAATACACCCAAGTAACGCTTTAACTGAATATTTCCAGTTCTTTGAAAGCTCTTCTTCGACTATTGGAATGATTCTGTTACTCAAAAACTGTTCTAGCCTCTTGCTTGAAAACAGTTAAAATACGGCAATATAGTGATGGAGAGTTCATTTAAAAAGAAAAATTTACGATACTCATTACCAATGCTTTCACCTTTTTTGTATAACTCGAAATTATCTAGCAACAGTCGAAAGCAAGTGTATAGTATTGAGAAAGCGAATAGGCAGGCAATCCGATGTGTTTAAAAACGCACAAACCTATTTGGTACAATCTTCAAACTTTACGTAATTAGAGATTTATTCATATTTCATATTTACCAGATGATCATTGGAAAAGTGGACTTTCTACTTACCAGGTGGGTTTCCGAAATATATCATTTCTTCGAGCCTTAATTAATAGCCAATAAAACAATAAAAATATTGAGATATGGTTTTTAATTTTTACAATGGTAACGTGAATACTCTGAGATAACTCTAACATAGATTAGAAGCACGATCATCGCATTCATTATTTATTTTTAAGTAAACATTTTCACTATATATATTTGTGGAGTAATGTAAAATATTAATTTGACATTCTGTGATGAAAAGTGAATATTTATCGAAAAATTTATAGCCGGCTCTTCAACAGTTTTTATAAAATGTCAAATTAATATTTTATATTATTTCACAAATATAATCACAATGTATATCAGATACGAAACACCAGTCTATGCGTTGAAGCGCTATTAACCCTTTCGCTTCGGCAGTCCAGTCCACCGACGTACCGTCACTGAATGGAAACGTTGCTGTATATACGTTTTCCTAAGTCTCAAATAACAATAATTCTTGTAAGAACCGTGTATGAAATATCGCTTCACTGTCAATGTTTGTTTTTATTATTTCTTATATTTATTTTAATGTACGATAGAAAGTAATGAAAAGAAATGTCCATAACATGTAATACGGTTTTGATCTAATAAAGACAATCTTTAAGTTTGTACTGTTAATTTCTAATCTAAGAAATTCCCTGGCGCATTTACTTTCCAAAACACTAAATACTCATATCGCTATCGTTTATCATCGAAACATCTATGTATCTGCGTTATCTTTATCCTAAAGTAGTTATTATTTTGGGGCTTAGGCCCATTCAAAGTTAAATAAAACTGTAAATTATAAAGTCATATCATGGTATCGTAACTGCCGAAAAAATAAAAGGACACGTAGCGGCGCATGAGCTAGAGGACAATTCAAATCATGTTGTTGCTTTACCTCGGAGTATCAATATAAAACCTCCACGATGACCACCGTCCCTATTGCGACAACATTCTGTCCGTATTACGTCTCGCACTCTCCCAGGGGGAAAGTCCTCACTCTTACCACCTTTCTAACCTCATCTTTTGTTACTATTGAGGCACTTTTTTTTTTTACTTTATTTTGGTTATTTTACAATTTGTCCTTGTGGACATTTGGTAAAGTGTTATATCTTGTTGGTGAAGAATAAAAAAAATATAAATAAAAAAATAATATAGCATGTGGGCGGCTACCCCCAGCGGGATGCCAGCTTCGTTTTTTCTAAGTTATATCTTTTATGAGGTCTATTGGGTGTTTCCTTTTTAGTCTTCTTGCGATGTTTGTTGTGTTGCACGTTTCGGGTTCGGGTGTGTTTCTGTTCTTATACTGCATCTTGTTGCGAATCTGGGAATCTCTTCCTTCACCGTTGGTATTCCCAGGTCTTTCCGTATGTCTTCGTTTCTAACGAACCACGGGGCGTTTACCATTGTTCTAAGGATTTTGGCTTGGATTGTTTCTATTTTGTTTATATGGCTCATTGCTGCTGTTCCCCATAGTGGAATTCCGTATGTCCAGATTGACTTTATGATTATTTTGTATCTTTTCAGTTTGTTTTCTGTGCTTAGTTTGGATTTTCGGCTTGTTAGCCAGTGCATTTGTCTCCTTGCTATCTGTATCTTGTCTATTATTGATTTGATGTGCTGTTTCCATGTGAAGCGTGTATCTCTGTGAAGTCCAAGGTATTTGACTTGCCTTGTTTGTGTTATTTGCGTGCCGTTCAGGAAGATGTTTGGTGTTATCTGTTTTCTCAATGTGAATGTAATGTGGTTGCATTTGTTAGGGTTAGCTTTGATTTGTTGTAGCCACTTTTCTATTTTTGTGATATGCTCTTGTAGTATTGTGGCTGCTGTTACAGGGTTAGTGTGCCTGACTAGCACGGCCGTGTCGTCCGCGAATGTCAGTATTTTGCTATTGGTACTTGTTGGAATGTTGGCCGTGTATAGTGTGTATAGTATGGGTCCTAGGACGCTTCCTTGTGGAACACCTGCTTTGATGTCTTTGGCTTCGGAGTGTGCGTCCTTGATTTTTACTGTGAAGGTTCTGTTGCTTATGTATGATTTTATTATTTGGTATATTTTTTCCGGGAATTGTTTCTTGATTGTTTGTATTAGGCTTTCGTGGTTTATTTTGTCGAAAGCTTTCTCTATGGCCATGAATAGGGCTGTACAATATTGTTTGTTTTCTATTTTGTGTATTATTTCGTTGACAAGCCTGTGCATTTGTTCTATGGTGTAGTGTTTATTTCTGAATCCAAATTGATGGTCTGGTATTAATTTTTCCTTCTCTATTATTGGTTTTAGTCGGGCGTATATTACTTTTTCTAGTATTTTGGAGAGCACGGGGAGTAGTGATATTGGTCTGTAAGATGTTGCTTCATGTGGGTCTTTGCCTGGTTTGGGTAACATTATGATTTGTGCCTGTTTCCATAATGTAGGATAATATTGTATTCTTGGTATTGCATTAAATATTATAGTGATTAGTCGTATCGCTTTTGGATGGAGGTTTTTCAATATTTTGCCATTGATTAGATCGATTCCTGGTGCTTTGTTGTTTTTTGTTTTTTCGATTATATTTCTAATTTCTTGTGCTGTTGTTTTGGGTATGGTGTATTGCTTGTCGATTGCAGTGCTAGTGGCTAGCGCATCGTCCTCCGTATGGCTATTGTGGTTGGTCTAGTCCAAATGAAGATTCCTTACAGGCAGCTAATCATAATGTCAACCAGACACATATATATCTGCTTTCTAAACAAGAAAAATATATCTGTGTGAGGTACATTTATTTAGAGTATAATCATAACTCATGCTATATAAATATTTAATATAATAATGTAATGTAATGACATTACATATCCCTACAATTATTTTATTCTTCTAATAAAATGTTTTTTAGGTTTAATTATTTTTTGTTTTTTATGTTACAAATATTTCAATTTATATTTTGTAGACTTACCATCTTTTCCAGTTGGCAACCAACTCCCTTGATTTATAATGAACGATGGATTTTAAGCCGGTATTATTGCCGAGAACTAGTATTGGTTCGTGTTGACTTCCGTTTGCTATAAACAAGGAAACAACTGTGCCCAAAATAGATCTTCTATTTCTTCGAATGTCTTAGACCCGAAAAATTCGTGAGTCCAACCTGGACCAAAAAGCGCGACAGAAAGTCCTTCGTGTCGTATTTTTGGTAAAGCCTGTAGATTATAATGGTTTAATGAAATATTAAATGACTATATGCTACAATAAAATAAGTAATATTGTAATTACATATGTTGAATTAAATCCACCACAACCAGGACAACATCTTCCCCAAATATCAAGTCCTACATAAATATCATGAATATCTCTGCTGTGATTTTTTGCAAGTGCCAAACCGTTTTCCAATTTTGATTTCGTCCAGTTATAATTCAAGTAAATGCCATCGCAGTTTAAAAAGAAATCTCTGAAACATTGTATTCAGAACATTAAATAAAATTTACAAACAGAAACAATTGTAATTAAGCTCATTTTGCCAATTTAATTTTCCTTCATTGGTTACGCTGTCGTACCATATAATTTCAGAATTTCTAATTGCTTCATGAATATTTTCTGTTAGATATTTTACATAATAAATTAGTGTAAATTAGTATTAGTGCATCTGCAAATCTTCTTACTTCTTCCTGAGATTCAAGTATTACATCCCAGATACCTTCTCTTTCCGTAATTACAATACCAAGAACTTTTACACCATGATTATGTGCTACATTAATCCCTGTTCCAGCGGCTCAACGAAAATCTGCATTTTCAAGATTATGAAATTTGGGAATCTGAGAAGATCATCATACACATTTCGGCGCACACTTCCAAAATTTGTCCCGAGTAGTCTTGTGGGATTCACGCAACTTTTCGCGCGGTAGAAAGGAGACCGGATAAAGAATGCTTCGCTACATACAAATAACAAAAGGTGGCGCAGTTATGAAATGATGACTAGAATACACAAACGTGTCAATAACACTCCAGTGATAAAATAGGTAAGAATCATAAGATTCTGATCCATATATAAATCTGAAAAATCACGGCTATATTATGTATAATATATGAATTAATAAATATAGCGATTTATATTACCTGTCTTCTAGGCAGCCACCTTTCATATCATGACGAAGCAACGTTTTAGGATGTACTTCTCTATCCAATTTTTCTAACTGCGTTCTTTCTGCGCTTATTTCTAAACCACTGTACACATAATCAGTTGAATCTCGTAGTTATTCAATTTCCGGTCATGGTTTCAAATTACCCACGTTATCGAATAATTCTTTTAAGTTTTCGAAAGGTTGTGACTATGTAACTTCGGTTGTCATCTCTCTGATTTATACTGTTCTACAGACCACTTTCAAATAGTTTTTAATTCATTAACTCAAACAAAGGTTTCTCTTCTTATTTGCTTCACTGGAAAGTTGTATACATGCATGATAGTGTTCCCATCTAAGGGAACTAGCATATCAAATTACGTCACATGATTTAACATCTGATTTATCTGAAACAAACTATATAAAATAAAATTATGAATTTATAATGCACGTACATCAATGTTTATATGATTGTTTCGACTTTGAAAGTAATATTCTTATTTACATAAGTATATATTCTTTAATATTTTGCAAAAATTATATCGAAACAAACAATTTGGAATAAACATAACTAAGTAAATACTTTAACTTTTTTTTATATTTAATTAAATATTTTATTTGATTTGAGTAGAATTTAACACATAACCTTCACGTTTAAAATATTACACTTTCTCATTCTCTCTTTCAATTTTATTTCTTCTGCTTCCGTTTTATGATATTTATGACAATTCTTAGTTCAGATATAAGTAACTTTTTCGTAATTTATAAAAAATGACACTCTTTTTAATTATCGTACACTATTAATCCATTACATGTCTTGTTGTAATTTAACTTTTAGCAACTTAAGATACGTGCACGTACAGAGTAATTTTCTTCCTAAGAATAATCATTTAATATTACGATAATACTAGAAACTTAAATTAATTACTGTTGTTAATTAATTTGCAAATAACGTAATGCACAGCCATACACAAGTCATACAAGTTATACTTACGTCCTTTAATTCACCAGAAATAAATTTTAAATTTTATATCATATATTAATATATATTATAGGGAGAAGCACTATACAAAATAATAATGTTAAAGGCATACATGTAATTTATTAGTATAGATACTTACTATATACAAAGCGTTCTCTTCAAAGATAATATGTCGACTACCAAACGATCGACGGCAACCGAACGCATTTCTGGTACTGATAATAATAGTATAGTCGCAAGATAGTTGTGTATCCATGTTCAGCTATAAAATTTGAAAATCGGCGCTTGGTCTCGCGGCATGTCGCATGTCTCATGGGACATACAATGTATCGCCTACGGTCTACGATGTGAATATATTAATAAACTTAACAAATTTGTTATTATTTTCTCTAGGTAATTTTTCTCCCTCAAGATTCTGAGGAAAGTACTGAACTGTTGACTCGTTATCAGTATTGTCAAAAGTTCATCATTTATCACCTTTCCCGCTTCATAGTCAGGTTTTTCAAACTAAGAGCGGCATACGGTACATTTTTATTGTACGTGCGAGAGGGAGGTAACGTATAGCACAACCACACACAAGTATGTATCCCTTTCGTAGTATGTATGCGAGCGTTGTACGATGGCCTAGGACTCCGTTGAGAGAAAAGAGAGAAGCGCAGTGTGAAAATCTTATGCCCTAGATCTCTGGCGAGTATCACACGTGGCGAGCAATTACGTGAATATTAGAATAAAGTTCCTTATAATACCTCTCCAAGTCCTCTCCATATTTTAATAGCCGTAAATTGGCGCAGCAGCGCCAAAATTTGAAAGAATAAGGAAACACATATGTACGTATCTTTCTTTTGTGAGACAGAAGAGCTTTATTTTTCTGGTCTTCCAACGTTGCCGTCTGCACGCGTCGCGAAGCGCCGGTTAAGCGAGCTGTCGCCCGTAAGGGTAGGTTCAACTTGTCCAGTGACCCGCAAGGGGAGGGCCGGGTTTTTCCAAGCCGCGCAAAGACCATCAGCGCGCCGTACTCGAGGCGATGGACGCTAGAAAGTAGTAAACAGTCAGTATGAGTTTCCACTCTTGGTATGGCACGGTCGGCCAGTAGCCAGACCCTAAGCGCTGAAACTAATTGTCTCGTGATATAAGAATCGTAGGTTACTACTGCTGCAGCCCTTGCAAGTTCACTCGTTTGAGGTGGCCCTGCTGGCAAAAACTAAGATTACGGAGAGGCATAAGGTGCAGTTCAAGGGTTTTCATTTCGAAAGAATGTGACCATCTGAACTCGAAGTTCGGGGACGGAACCGCTTTATCATTTAATTCATTTCGATATCATTTAACTTTGAAGTAATAATCACTAGTCATACATACAAAGGGAAAATGGATCTTTCAGTTGTCACGATAAACCTAGCAAACAAAACGCGGCTTTTCATATATTATGTTTACTCTATTTACGTTGCAGGCTCTTAAGCTTGTGTCTTATTACATGTCTTATTACGTCTTTGCCGCGGAATGAGACACGCTTTTCGAAAAACTCTATCTGTGCGATAAAATTTTTTCATGCTTGATGGTGATTATAACGCGAGACACGTTCCCTGGAGCAGCAAGTTAAATAATAACAGAAACGAGAACCTGTGACATGGATGTAACGAGTAATAGATGGACATGGTCCTCCAGTTCACTGACACTGATTTTGATGGTATTTGATTTGTCAAGGCGCAGTCGTTCTTGGATTTGGTACCCGCGGAAAAGATGGATGTTTTTCTGCACCGAGCTGTCAGAATTTGATACCTTTGTCCACGAGGATAAAAACACTGAGACAACAGTCACAAAATAGAGATCGTCCTACAGACCACAAATAATAAAATTCTTTCGGTCCTAGGAGCCTCCATTTCAGCTCTCGCATGGGATTTCAGTTACGTTGAGAGATATCTGGATTCCCACTTCGGAGGTTTGCTACAAGACAAACACCAAATATCTGAAGAAGCGCTTCTGCAAACTATGTTACTGTATCCCATCATTCACTGAACACGACAAGTGCTATGCAACCATAAAAAGACGTATCAGAAAGGATTCTGATAGATCCCTGAGTTCTCTGGATCCAGAGAATTAAAGATTCCAAAAGCATGTTTCCGCAAGTTAGACGAGTGCTAGGCAACAGGGCTAACCTCTTGATCGGCGCCCTCAAATTTTCTTCAGACGATTCTTACCGTCTTTCACAGTTGAATAACTTAGTTTGACAAAGCAGAGGATGCGTCGTTATTGGTACCAAACTGACAAATGAGTCGAGATCGTGACGTCTCCGGTGCTGCCGGCTCCCCAGAACTTACTAGTAATGCGATTACATGCCAAGAATAATGTACGCAACACGTGCTTCTGTTACTCACGATCGTGTGCCGTGACTTCCTTTCAAGTTATAAACTGTTCTTCGAACAGGTCTTTAATTACTATTGTGCTCGCGTGCTATTTTATCACTTTAAATTTATTAAACTTCTATCGCTCGTTACTTCTATTACTTAGCACCTATTATTTGTATGTAGCGAGGTATTGTTTGTCCGATCTCCTTTCTACCGCGCGATAAGCTTCGTGAATCCCACAAGACTACTAGGAGCAAATTTTGGAATTGTACACCAAAATGTGTATGATGGTCTTCTCAGATTTCCAAATTTCATAACCTGGAAAATTCGGATCTTCGTTAAGTCGGGGCCGCTGAAACAAGGTCTGTATCTTCACCCGAGGAAACAGTAGTAACCGCTGCTAGTAACCGCTTCGGCTCCGATCTCTCAGAAAATTATTTCACATCGGTAGATTCATTAACGATTCAATTTAAGTTTCTGAATGAGAAAAGATTATGGCAGATGAGGAATGGATCGATATCTCTAATACGAGAATGATTTCTGCTGCAACTGTCAAGTTTATTTAGCATAAATAATTTAAATATGAGTATAATTGATACCGTCAATAGACATTCGTACAACGTATTCCCCAAGATAGAATGGACCTCGAGGATGACTCGATAATAGCTCTCTAATAATAATTCGTACAACTCGGAAAAGAACTTGCTAATCGCTCGACAATTATCTCGTTCGCGATCGTATCCGCTTATTTATACTGGTCGGGAGGAGTCAGATGGTTTAGATGCCGTTTGGAACGAAGGTTGCCCTCAACGGCGACAATGTTTTTGGCTAGATTTCGTGTGTAGAAGCGCTACCCGTGATTCGAGGCACAACATGCGTCGCTCTCGCTTCGCCTCGTCCTATGATTCATGTGTCGCCACAAGGTAATCTGACTTCGATATTTTCAACGCAGTTCCAATATAGCTCCCGCAAAGGTACACATTCCTCTTCACCTTAATCTTCAATGATCTCTTGAACTTGCATACTTTTCTAAGATATGGAAGATGGGAAAGTAGTTCTCTTGCTGGGGAAGGATAAGAATAAACCAAATCCAGCCAAGTACGGATCAATGAGTTTGCTGTATGCAGAATATCCATTAATAAGGTCTTAGAGAGGCTGATACAGAGACTCATACTGTTTCTTTTTAAAGAGGCTTCCATTCTTCCCCATCAACAATTTGACTTCCGGATTAAATACAGTAAGGTCCACGCAACAATAGAATTCGTGTCAGACATCTGCTAGTAGCAAAACTCTCTTTATAGACCTGGAAAGAGCTTTTGACATGTTTCGATGTAGCGGTTTGCTATAACAGCTGATACGATACGGTTTCCTTAAACATGTAGTTCCGATGATTTTGTCCATAATCTCCGGAAGGCGTTTCATACGATGGCGCAAGCTCGAATGTCGTCTTCGGGGTGAATGATGGGTGCAACAGGGAACATTCAACACCTCCATTCTGTTTAATTTGTATTTTAGTCATGCTTTGAACCTCTTCCATCTCAATAGCGACCTTAACCTTTGCGCGTTGGTATTTGCTGATGACCTAATTTTCACGGCTTAAATGTATTCGTCAAAAATTAATTCCACGCTACAGAAAGTTTTCGATCGAACTATGGTTTACTGTGGTAACTGAAAGTTCCGTATAAATACTACAAAGTGGGAGTCTATCCCTTTCGGGCTGTGCATGTCTAGACATTTTAATTTCAACCGTGATGTGACCCGACATTCACTCTGATATCTTATCATCGACAATAGCCCCTATCCGTTCCGCCTAAGAAGATGGTCAAATATCTCGGTACATATTTGTATTGCAAATTACAGATTACACGGCACATTAAGACGCAAATGTAAAATAAGTCAGAAAAGACTTTTATTGCAAAGAATGTTTCGTTCTTCTCGAAGCATCTCTGTGCGAAGTGTAGTCTTCTATTGTACAAATTGCTGGCAATAATCCTATCCCGACTTATGCCTGTCCGATTTAGCTCAATCTCACAACGAGCCATATAGACCAGCTCAGACGTTTCAAACGGAAATGCCCGAGGCATTGCATGAGGCTATATCGCTCGAGCTATTTTACATGCCAATACATATATTTTATATAATTGTATGTACTATATACGAATTACACATAGCTTTTAAATTCCTTGTGTCTGTAGGACGCGATGAGAGTGTCATGGACTCTCAGTTGACCTGTTTATGTCAGAATTAGCGAAGAATCATAGAGCCGAAGTACGTGTAATCGTCGATCAACTTTGGTGGAGATTTGTCTGATCCAAATCATTACTTATATCATTTTTTTAAATGAATTCAAAGTAGAGTATGCGCCATCTATTTCCCTTTCAGGATTAATATTTCAATAAAACTGCGCACATGCACAAACAATGATAAATAATTTACGACTGCAACTATAATGTATTTTTATATGCTACTGAGAACACCTGCACTTCGTTATATGCAGTCTGATGGATCCTCGCGAAAGTACAAGAATTGTTGGAAATTTTAAGAATATTCACCATTTTGGCTAACTTGTCTGGAAGCTAATTTCTCTACGATTTGGATGATATTGAAATATCAATAATTTTTAAAACAAAAATTTTATAAACGCGTGTGGCACCGTAAAAAAGAGGAGAAAAGGAATACCAGAAATGAACGAAAAATTACAAAAAGGAGAAGCGTGCCTTCGCTCGTCTGCAAATGTATTAACCATAAAATGGCAAGATAAAAAAGAGATTTTCATAATTTCAACAATACGTACAGAAGAATTTGTGGATGTACCAAAAGACTATCATGCATAAGAAATTTTACAGAAATCATCTTGTATACACGACTATAATAAATTGATGGGTGCTGTAGACACGGTCATCAGCACTATAAATTCTACTTGCAAAACAAGGAAATGATACAAAAAATATTTCTTCCATATGATTGATATGTGTTTATGGAATTCATATTGTCTGTACAAATTGAAAGTCAACAAAACAATATCAATTGCGAAATTTCAACTGAAATTAATAGATCAAATTTTAAATCAAATAAAAATAGGTCAAATTTATACCCATTAAATACGCTTATATCTTTTATGCAGAAATTATGAGTATATTGTTTTAAAGAAAAATCCCTTTTCTTCCAAGATAAACTGTCTGTTACGTCGCGTGAGATGGTCCGTGCGACGTCCCTCGTGGTCTGGCCGCCAAGGCCCACGAACGGTTACACAGACCCTCGATAAACTTAAGGAATCTGCATAAACAGAATCTTTCCAACGTAATTTCTAATCTTGCAAGTATTTTCGGTTTATGGGTGGTGCATATGGATCATTACCTAACTATTATCTCACTTTCCTAACGAAAAGTGTGAGCAACGAATCCGCGTTCTTAGTTTTAAAGACACACTCGCACTGAGCTTTCCTCCGTAATTGCATGAGAGCAGATTGCCAGTCATCTCAACTGTTTCAACGACTTTAGTTCAGTCAATACTCCGGAACCAAGTTGACAACTACCAAGTCATCGACGGATCAATCAGCTGCTTCTACTACATTCGAGCAAGATCAACATACGGACTCGATCTTCTTCATAGATCATTCCGCTTCTCAACACTGATTTTCTGACTTGAGAACAGTCAGTGTCACGCTACCGGGCCTTCACCCATCCAACAATCGTCTATAACACGTATATCTTACGCAACGACGTAATATTTGATTGCATTAAGTTGTTGGAAATAAAGTTAATATAAGCCGTCAATTGCAGTGTTATACCACCCCCCTATTATCCCAAAAGAAATAAGGGGATCGACCAGTTCGTGGTGTCGATTATTGTAATCGTAACGGGAATTTACGACTCCAGTTAACGTGCTTCCTCGCGAACGCGTCTCCCCGCGACTGGAAGAAAATACACTTACGCCGCAGCCAGCTGGAGGGACATGCTGAATCGGAAAACAAAGAAAATCTTAATAAGAAAGAAGATCGACGCAACCAGGTGAGCGGACAAGCCAGCCCCTAAGGAGAAGTGAATGGCTGGAGCGACGGGCACCTGAGCGGGGCAAAGGGGAACCGACTTCATCGAAAAACGGAGACAACAACAACAACAACAACAACTAAATGAAGAATCGCAGCGAAGAAATAAACGGACATAACAAACAACACAATGGATTGAAGATAGAACAATAGACAAGATAGAACCGGGAAAACAACAATAACAAAGAACCTGAGCACAGAAAAAACACGATGCAGGCTGTTGCGACCGTTCGCGGAGAGACGCGGTCGCGAGGAAACGCGTCAGCGAGAGTCGTAAATTCTCGCTACGATTCGGTTAATCGACGCCGCGAAATGGTCGCTCCCCGCGTTTCGTTTAGGATAACCGGGATGATTCAATGAGTGCAACTTATTCTACTATTGTAGAATAAATATATATATTTATATCAGAATAACACTTACAGTTTATATAAGATATCGGTTTAAATGGTGTCGGAGGTTACCACTAGAGTGTTCGAGTTAGATATTATACAATGTGATTAATTTGGACGCGACCGTACAGAGAGTTTTCGACTGCGACTGATCGGTTCGAATGTTAGATTGCGACTTTACGATGCTTCTCAGTGAGTTTGCTGGACTGAGCGATAGTTGTAGACGTAGTGACTGATTTGAGGACGAAGACGAACTGACTTGATCGTGACGATGCTGTGTCGGAGGTGAGCTAAGGAAGGGTGTGTCTAACGCACGGAATCATCTGATTTGTTGATGACAGTTTTTGGTTGGAGAAGTGAGGGTAATAGAAATTGTTTCTATTGGTTAGTAAGACTATCGATGGACTAGGAAGGGTATTAGCCACCCTCGATGGAAAGTTGGGAGTAGGAGGCATCGCACGTGTGAACACTTAGCGTTCACGTGTTTTCCAGACGTTAACCAGAAACCTTAGAAAACGCTTTCGTGGAAAAGTCCTTGTTTGCGATGAAAGACTTTCGCCAGAGTTTTCTGAGATTTATAGTCAGGCTGCGAGTGTTTTCAAGAGTATGCGATAAGGATGTGCGGGCATCTAGCTGCCATCCGTCCGCGATGTGAGGTCCGGCTCAGGTAGAGAGTCGGCCGACGTAACACAGGCGGTATCCATACAAAGTGGGTGCCGAGACAGTGCAGGGATAATCGGTTGCAGAGTCAACTTGCTGAGACCGAGCTATATGCTGGCAGCTCCGCCTCCTCGTGACCCCCGCTGGTAACCGCGCGGCGCGACGCACGCATACGCGAGCTGCCGCCTGACAGGCAATGACACGCAAGGAGAGAGCAGGGTTTTTCCAAGTCGCGCGTCGACCATCTTTGCGTGCCGTTCCCAGGGCGGGGGGTGCTGGAAAGGAGATGAGAGTCGAATGAGAACATCTGAATGCGAAGCCAGTATGAGTTCTTTACGCCAGGTATAACGCGGTTAACCAAAAAGTCGGGCTCTAAAACGCACACATTACTTGTCTCTAACCAAACGGCCATTTGACTTAGTGCGCGAAAAACAAAACAATACGCTGCGGGACTTAATGCGCGATCAACAAAACAATAAGACGCGAAATTTAGTTTTTTGTGTGTTAAAATAAAAAGAAAAGGCTACACGCCGCAAGAAGCAGTGTCCGCGTGCGAAAACCGATACGCCGCTTAACTGAGTGCCTGTGATTAAAATACGTCGCGAGTGAAATCTGCGGAAATAATAACACACGATGTCAACTTAGGGACGATGTCTTACTAAACTTGTACCGAGGCATCGGTGTAACTGTCCATCTTTACAAAGCTGGTGGAACAAATGTTATTATATACGTATTAACTCAGTGTATCCTCAATCAAAACACCCTTGTTATCATAACAGAAATAAGGGGATCGAGCCGATCACAAGCCCTTGACATATGCGTTCAACCAAAATCTAGAGAAGGGCTCACCACAATAGTTTCGACACCTAGACTATATTGATCAATTTGCAACCGATATTCGGTATATAAAGGGGCTAGATAATAATGAAGCCGATACTTTATCCCGGATCGAAGCGATAGGGAAATCAGTCGACCACCGCACTTTAGCAGCCGCGCAAGAGAACGATACCGAGTTTCCCGACCAACACGCAGAAATATACTGGGATATATCTAGCGAAACTGTGCGACCGTATGTTCCGAAATCTCTGCGATACAGTGTATTTAATTCGTTACACGGGCTTTCCCATCCAGGGATACGCGCCACGCAAAAACTAGTGACGACGCGTTTCGTCTGGTCGTCGATAAACAAGGATTATCGAAACTGGACACGGCAATGTATCCCGTGCCAGCGATGTAAGGTCACCAGGCACTTATCCACGCCCGTTGAAACATTCGAAGAGTTAGCAGGCTGATTCGAACACATACACATAGACATTATCGTGATGCAATATTTGCAAGAATACCGATATTGTCTAACGTGTATCGACCGTTTTTCGCGTTGGCCCGAAGCCATTCCCATCACCGACATGGAAGCATGGACCGTGGCTCTCCTTTCGACATGGATATCTCGTTTTGGCATATCCTTGAAAATAACCGTGATGGACGATTCAAACAACCAATACTACGGTAACTATATTCGGTATTTACTTTATTTAAAACAGACAGCAACTATCGAGCAACCGAGCAGGAATATCTGCGGTATATACTCCGCTGTTCGTAACTGTATGTGTTAGAAAATATTCACTCACCACCGAGTACCGATCCATAGTTTCAAACTGTACTAGACCACGATTTTCATGTTATAAGTATATCGTGTTATGTGGGCAACAGCGTCGTAGATTACTCTTCGTCAGCACAGGAATGAAAGCTAAAAAATTGTTAAATTGCCTCAGTCAGAGACAGTCAGATCGGATGGTAGTCCAAGCCAAGACTAATAAAATGGAGAGTGAAATTGCTAAAGTAGAGACGTTCTGGAAGAACAAACAAGAACGGAATCAAGCTGTATCGTAATTGACTTGTTCCGTGAGTGACCCTGCACAGTCTGTCGTGTAGGTAAAGAATTGACACAACAATTGTCTAAGCTAAGACATCACAGCCGATAGAATCCGGTCATCTTCTTCAAGGAATGAGCCGAAGCCGACAAAAATTTACACACATAAAAGATCCTATGCAACGATAAGTCCTACATAAACACATAGAAACGCGCACGCTACAGCGCAACATATTTTCTTTCGTATTTATTTAAAGATCGTACGCTCGATTGCGATTCTGGAAAAGTTAGGGTCAACGCGAAGTAAAATTCCTTTAAACGAAAATCTCACGAACGCTACGATTTCTTCCTATTCGTCAGTACTAATTTTTCCCCAATTTCTGAGGTGTGAAAAGGGTAGTAACAAATGTTAGATGGGTTCAGTTGGTCAACAGATTCGCTACGAGGAATCTCTGCAAGATTGGGTATCGAGATCACACGCATCACCGACCTCAGTTAGATACTTGTTTCGTCGCAGTCGAAGTCGATTGTCATGTTTTCTGAGGTAGAGTCTACACGCAGATACCGTTATTATTACACTAAACAGTCATAAGCCATGACGTATACAATATGTCCATTTTAAGTACATACGTGCTATTATTTCTATACGTATAAAAATTGGGGAAAAAGTTTGAATTGAATGATATCATGGGAGACTCGTACTCCGGTTATTATGTGCTCCAACCTATGAGCGGCAATCGGGATTTGAAATAAATATATCGCTAGAAAAGTAACAGCAAACACAAAGAAATTCGTTTCGAGAGGTCTCTGTAGCGCTTTATTTTTGCGCCAGTAGTATTGTTCAGACTCTCTACATAACCCAGACCACTCACCATGGGCAAGACGGCATCCAGATGTCAACACATCCTTACTTCGTACCCTCAATAGTCATAAGAACCGACCATAAATCTCAGGAACTTTCTAGCTAAAGTCCTTCAGACCGAACAAAGATCTTTTTACTAAAGCGTTTTCTACGGTATATGAATCACTACGAGAAAACACGGGAAAGTTAGTTTTTCTCACGTACGATGCTTCCTACTATCAACTTTCTATCGAGGGCTGCTAAGAAACGCATAAGATACAATGTCTACTGCCCTCACTTTCCTAACCAAAAATATCATTAACAAATCCCATGGTCCCGTGCGCTAGACGCACTCATCACTAGCTTTCCTCAGACACAGCATCGTCACTAAACGGCACATATTCTTCGTCGTTAGAAAAGTCAACATGTCAGTAACGAATCAATCACTTACTATCTATCACTTACTACAACAGCGTTACCATCATCTTTCACAAAGTTGTTGGAATAAACATTATTTTACACGTGTTAATTCAGTTAACTCAATTAAACCACCCCTATTATCGTAATAGAAATAAGGGGATTGATCACTTCGTGCCGTAGATTATCTAGTCGTAACGAGTCGACTACGAACCTCCAAGCTAGACCGACCTCTCAGCCCAAAAAAAGGGACATCTGGCTTAATCCCAACAAAATAAACCATTAAACGAAAAATAATCTCGCCAAAAACGACCAAAGAAATCAACAATAGCATAAGACTATCCGCGCATAAAACGCGGAAACTCAATCCACAGCCAAACCTTGTGAACAGGAACAAAGGACTATCAGGCAACCTGGAGAACGAGTTCCCTTTTGACTGCCGAAGAGTGCAGACGTGCCGGGTGCCCGGAGAGGTCTCTCCCTCGAAACAGGACGCGAAGAGAAAATGTTCCCGAAAGTGCGAAAAACAGGGAAAAACAAAAAATGCATCGAGTGCCACCGCTCAGGATATCAAGCAACGGCGAAACATATGCCGTACACAAAAATATGGAAATCCAAGAATCTACAGAAACCAAAATGGAAATCACTCGAATGAGCGACGATACAAACGCCAACAACAACGAAATGACACAACAAGACGGAAGCTGGAAGGTCGTAACTCCCAGCAAAAGAAGAAAAATTACAACAAACGCAAATACTAACGCTGCAGAAACAGAAAGTAAGCAGTGGCTCCAAGAAATCCCACTACAAAACCCCTTCAGCATACTACCACAAGAGAAGGAACCAGAAACAACTGAAAAACCAAAACACAACGCCAAACCACCACCAATATACATCGATGCGCAAGTAATAGACCCCCTCGTCGAACTGCTAAACAATACGGCAGGCAAAGAAAACTACTCAATAAAACAATTAAAACTGGACCAGGTAAAAGTGCTAACCAACGCCCCAGAAACCTACAGAAAAGTGGTAAAAGTGCTAAAAGAAAAAAACGCCGGGTACCACACCTACCAGCTCAAAACTGACAAAAGCTATAAAGCAGTTATTAGAGGACTACACCCAAGAACAAACACAAGCAACATATGCGACGAACTAGCCAAAATCGGACACCAGGTAAGGGCAATAAACAACATAACAAGATTTGATACCAAACAACCACTACCGCTGTTCCTAATAGAACTAGAACCGATCAAAAACAACAAGGAAATCTATGACATTAAACAAATCTTAAACACAATAATCACAGTTGAACCACCCAGACAAAAAAAAGACATACCTCAATGCATGCGGTGCCAACAATACGGGCACACAAAAAATTACTGCAACAGAAACCCGGTGTGCGTCAAATACGCAGAAAAGCACCTGACAACTTACTGCCCATATACGGGAAAAATAAACGAGGTAAAGTGCTACAACTGCAACGGAAACCACCCAGCCAGCTACAAAGGCTGCCCAGCCAGAAAAATACTCCAACGTAAATTGTTTCCGCCGCTTAGAAGCAGGACATATAACTACCACCACACACAACAAGACAGGGCAGAAGCTGAGACACCAATAAAAGTGCAGTACGTAATGAACAACAACCACAACAATATCAACACCACTGGCAGTCGAAGCTACGCGCAAGCAACCAAGGAAGTAACACCCGTAGCCAACCAAAACCACAACAATAACACCAACGACGCTACAGAAATAAAAGAACTATTAAAACAATCCATCAAAAGCACCGACATGTTAACAAGAACGATAAGCGAACTAAACGAAGCATTCAAACAGCAATCATTACAAATCACAGCTATGATACAACTGATAACAACCATGCTAAGCAAAAAGTAAAAACGGACATACTAAAAATAGCTGCCTGGAACTCTAACGGCCTACAACAAAGGGCCATTGAAACCAAAGCATTCCTATACCACAACAACATAAACATACTACTCGTATCGGAGACGCATTTCACAACAAAAAGCTACACAAAAATACCGCACTATACCATATACGATACCAAGCACCCCTCAGGAAAAGCACACGGAGTAACCGCAGTGATAATAAGAAACAACATTAAACACCACCTACACAGCCAAGTTAGTAAAGAACACATACAAGCAACTACCGTTACCGTACAAACTAGCAGCAACCGTCTACAGCTGTCAGCAGTATATGCACCACCGCGACACAAAATTACAGCACAAATGTGGGAAGAATCCAACATTTGTTTAATTCAAATTTGTTTAATCCAATCCAACATTTCCTTGCACAACGTCGCGCGAGATCATTTACGTCTCTGAATCTTCTTCTCTACGACTTGTACGAGGTGCATTAGGAACTCCGACTCGCGCGGGAGCTCATTTTTCTTCGATCTGCCGTATCGTGTAGATCAAAATAAAACTTGTACTCGCTTATTAATAATTTAATTATTAATTTGTAACAATTAAACTAATAATTTACAACATTTATGCAATTAACTTACAACGTTCAATCTATTAATTTCTCACGTTCAACTATTAATTTATAACAATGTATTATTAATCTGAAACAATCACGCCATTAATTTTTAACAATTATACCAATAATTTATAGTAATATCCTCCCATTAATTTCAAATAATTATGCTCTTAATTTATAATAGTCATACCATTAATCGGAAGCAATTCAGTAGAATAGTAATTCATTTAAATCAATACCACCAACTCATAGCGATTAAATGAATGATTTATTTTGTTTTATTTAGTATCAACGAAATCTTTCTAGTCCTTGAAATGGTATTTTGTTTCCATTTAGTTTTATTTTTTAATTTTAAACGCAGTACTTAATTTCTCACTTAACTATTTCGTATAAAATCAGTGCCAATGCAAAGTGTAACTGTAGAGCGTTTGTGGATGAAATGTAATTCTTTGTGCTCGTTCAAAGCCAAAATATCAAACCGCATTCATGGAATCGAAGAACCAAATGCAATGTAATCGATGGCAACGAGGTATGGTTTCTTCGATGGTAAGTTCAATGTTCAAATATGATTATATGGGTCCACATACTATAACTATTCTAATTAATAAATTTCAATACACGCTACTTCTTTGCTATCAAATAATTTTACATCTTCTGCTTCGGATGCTTAAAAACTCTTTACGTAAATAGAACCTGAGAAATAATGATACACGAAGTACTATTCTAAAAGTGTAACGTTATTTTTAATATTAGGATTAGATTGCTATTGGTAAACAACATATAAGGTTGTGCGAGGTAAGCCGCGCTAGACTGTCACGGCAATCCTACATCAGCTCAGATTTCACTGCCATTACCATGTTCTGAAGAAGTCCAAATGTAACAAAGCTGTTTTAACTTATTATTGTAAGTATTTGATGAAACGCCGACTCAGAGCCGCCTTCTCTTCGTCCAGTATAGATTGTCCGTGGCACTCCCTACCGGTTGGAGAAATGTAACGTGGCTCTGTCTATCTTATAAATGAGACGTATAGTTCAACAGGCTCTCATCTTCCTCATCAGATGTTCAAGGTCAAAATCGAAAAAAACACTATTGTTAGTCTAGACATTATCGAGAAAACACCAGTTTTGATTTTCCTTAGAATAGAAAACCTGTTTCACTTTCAATAGAGTATTGTTGTGTTCCAGTCCATCCTTTTGTATCACTTGGTTACCAGGATGATTTTTGGGCAGTACTTCTTTGGAACTGCAGCGTCCCATGCCAGAAATTGAGATGGTTTTAAAGATAGAGCACCACCTCTTAGAAAGCCCGATATTTCCTTCTATTTTTATTACTATTGGGACAAGACTCTGAGAACGCCCGCTGGCCGATCAAATGTTCAGCTCGATTGATCTCGTTGGAGTACAAGTAAATATCTCCGGACCTGCGATTGCCACAAAAGCTTGTTATTCGAGATGTGATATGGAAAGGAGATACCTATATATTTAACAATGTGCTGGACTGGATAATGTGCTGAAGAGAAAATATTATCGAGACGCTAAGTCGGTAACATTTGGAATAATACTAAAATGTTAAAGGTTCCCAAAGTCTCGAGACGTGCGACAAACGTGTTTATTCTACTTCTCGTTTATGTATACTGATATAAATGTTTATTCTATATTTCGTTCCATCTGTGGCATTGTATTGTCACGGTGATCTTGGAATATAGAATAATCATATTCTACATACCAGTTCGCATACCATAGCCATCAAAACTACAATTAAGCAGTAACAGCATACCCGTGTGCCGGCATCCAGCGATAATCCCTCCACAGCAGCCAAAACCTTGATATAAAAATCCTCCCAAGTCAGCACTCGACATTCCACTCCTATTTCTGTTCTGTCAATATAACATTCTGTACCGTTACTCTGTCAGTTTTATAATAAACTTTGAAACAACTATTAGTTGTTATTAATTGGAGTACGAATCACTCACCTTACGTGCGGAACGTGAAATAATCTCGAACCGACGCGACAGTATCACAGATGATAATACATATAAATATGTTGTCGGTAATTTACCGACCGCAAAAGTTGACGGTCCATCGGATTCAGATAATCATTTCTTTAACCACACTTTAATTTCTTGAGCAATAAGGTGCTCGTCCTGAACGCTAGAGTATAAAACAGATATTTTGATAGATATTTCAACAACCAGTGGTATTTCATAAGCCTATGACAGAGCCAACAGTAAGTACGTGTGCGTGTGTGTGTGTGTGTATACGCGCGCACGCATGTGTATGTATGTACGTATTTGCCATGTTCGTAAACACAAATTTAAGAATTCCATTCAAGTGTGTAAGACTCCTACGGGCCAGAAAATATTTCTCGAGTAAGGGACCTCAATCGATTTGCTAGACTTCGCCGTGCAGCGCTTCTTGTGTCTGCAGCACGATCGTGTTTATAATTAAACTCTATTGTATTATGTAAAACTACATTTAGTTAAACAACATTCTTTTGTATCACATGTACTACCGTATGTCTACTTTAAGTATATTGAATTTTTAGAGTTTTGCATAGTGTTTGTTACTCTGTCGTACATTTTATTTATCATTTATAATATACAATTTGCTAAACATGTAGAAGGACTGCTCGTTGCTTTGTACTAATTTGTTACCTGGAAGAATACATTCATGAAATAACGTTAAACAACCATGCTAAAAGAATTGTTTGCGAATCTGATTTTTCTTACGTTTGAATGTAGTTGAGAGTTGAATATAGTCGAATTCACTACATAACAGTTTGAAAATATCGACCGGCCCTGCCCTATGGTAAATGTTAGGAGTTGAGGAAATGTTTCTTAACAATTCTAATGGAACCGTAAATTTATATAAAATTTACACCTCTCTTGTTATGTATGTAGTATTCTGGATTTGTGCAGTTACGTATTTCATGCTTTTAATGGTGGAGTCTGGCTGACTCATAAATATGGCGTCATAAACCGTTCATTCTAGTATCTAATTCAGTAGCTCTATACGTAGCATTCTGTTCTACTCGTAATATTTATGGCACGATTGACTTCGATTACTAGACTAGAATGGTTTCATAGGTTTTTCGTTTCTTAGGATGTTACATTAGGTTTGTATTTTTTTTTTGCAGCCTTCTGAATATGCAATAACCATAAAGGAAGAGCCAATCTATCCAGAGGTTTGCGATGACTCGTCGCCAGTTGATACGAATACAGGAAATGAAAATGAAACAGCGACGTTTGAAGGTGAATCTTCGGATGACGTTTATCGTAGAAATGGAGAATCCGCGTGTCCTCAAGAAAGTACTTATTTAGAAAATAACAAATCGGAACCTGATAAACGAACAAGTAAGCATAAAGTACCTTCAAACAACGGAATAAGTTGCAACGTTTGTTTGTTAACTTTTCAAACTAAAAATTTATTGGAACTGCATAATAAATTATATAGCTGTAACATACTTAAGTGTAATAATTGCATTGCGACCTTCACTACGCATATTTCGTTGATACGTCATTTGAAGACGCGATGTTACACGAAAAAATCGCATGGATATAGATGTAATTTTTGTAACCGAAGGTTTTCCTATAAAAAACATGTCCAATCTCACTTATTCCATGTGCATGAGAATGCAATATGTTCTGGTGAAAGCAAAATTACGAAAACATCTCCTGAATCGTTAGAAAAGTCGAAGCATTCGAATGGTATAGTAAAGGCAGAATCAAATACTTCACACAGTCCCTCCCCCAAACATGTAATTAGCTCAATAAATATATCTTTGAAACCACCTAATAGTTCAAACGATACACCCACCAAGGGTTCGAGCAGCAAGATCAAGTCTACGCATCCGAAACGGTTAAACGATTCGCATGGTACACTTTCGAAAAGGATGACGCAGACCGTCCTTACAGACTTAATATCGCTGGACAAAGACAAACCGAATGACGAATGGGTTAGCCGGAAAAAAGTTATCGATACGGAGAATATACCTGGTACTGCGACTATTATTCCAACTTCGACGCTCGAGACATTTAGTAACAAGACATCAACGGCTTCAGAAGTTATTCAGATGTCCACTTCTGTTAAGCGAATCGAATCTCCTGTTAGGAAAAGACTGTTTGTTCAAACTCATGTGAATTTAGAAACAATGACATCTTTATTAAGCAACGAAATAAAAGCTGAATCTGAAAGCTCCAATACCTCGCACAATATGTCTTACAACCTTAGGCCAGTGAAAAGATGTTCTTCTCCTTCATATGATTTTTACGATTTATTGGAGTTTAAGACCTCTGAAAGATCAAGACCATCTTGTACAAAAAACAAGTCTCACTACATCTTTAATCAAAGTACAAGATCTGCGCCTGAGTCTAAGCGTAAAGAATGTGTGGTCCTTTTGGAGAACTGCGACAAATTCTTGGAGCCTACTAGTTTTGTGTCAAACGAAAACGAAGACGAAAACGAAGACGAAAACGAAAAGGAAAACGAAAAAGAACACAATGAAGCTTTCAAACAAGCAGTATTGCAAAATGTGAATGAGGAATTTGAAGGTTTTCGTGAAACAAGCTCGGCAGATAACTTGCCTTTGACAGCTGACACGTTTGCGTCAAAGCGATTCAATGAATTTGCAAAATCTTTCGCTCATAGATTAATCGTACCTCAACAAGAATCGGTCGAGTTTAAGAAGAACTTTAAGGTCAATCGGCAGAAAAGATTTCAATGTCATATTTGTAAAAAATCGTTTTCTTTGAAGGAGAACCTGTGCGAGCACATGAAATTGTTCCATACGATTTACATGTCGAGCATATGCAACGCGCGTTACACGTCCATGAATAAGTTACTATCTCACTATCTACGTCAGCATATTGTGTTTAAACGAAGGGAATGTTGCGTGTGTTATGAGAAGTTTGACACGTCGGCATTGTTGAAGCGACACATGATTTTGCATTGTGTGAAGACCATAAGATCAAAAAAAGACTCTCTACCGGTCGATGTTGAAATAAATTGCAATGTATCGAAAAAACAACACAAATGCAAAGGTTGTCGCAAACGATTTTGGCTATACTCGTGTTTGAAACAACATGAGAATGTATGTCGTCGAATGAAGGTCTTAATACATAAACAACGTGTACGTCGTGTAAACCATTTGTCTCGCTCCTTGAAAGAACCAAGTGACATGGAACTCGACATATTACAGTCACCTGATTTGAAACAAATGTTGGATGTTCCGGGTAGGACGACGAGGTCTTTGAAAAATTATTCGGCTCCTAGTACGCTTATTACGGGTGATATTTTCTCTTCGTCATTCGATACAGCTGTAAAGGACGAAAGGTTACTTAATGGGATTGCATGCGTAGAGGGTTACCAAGCGGACAAGATGAACGGAACAAAGTTTCCTTAGTTTCCTCGCCTAAATGTTCTAGTTCCTTTTGCAACAGTCGGCACTGTTTCCACTTGTCTTCGATCCATGCCTGGTAACCCCGTAAAATGGACTTGTTCTTTTGACTGCATCGTTAGTATTCGTCGAGTCGTTTGGATGTGCAAGCAAATCGACTAATTTGCAAACCTTGTCTCCGATGCAAGGAGATAATTCTGTCTTTCTTTTCCATTTGTATAGCGGTTTGTAAAGATAATGCAATGAACGAGCTTACCTTGTAGCTGTGAGTTCAACTGTTGCTAGTCACTGTGCAGCGGAATATGGTGATGTTCGCGAAGAAGGCATTTTTCCCGAAGATCACTCGTGTTGTAGTGAAACTGGAGTTGTTCCGACTACAGGTTGTCGCTTGTCCCTGTGCAGCGGAATGTCGGTGACGTACGTTTCGTGAGGAAGGTAATCCTTCGCGAAATTGGCGCGTTTTGTCGTGAGATCGAAGTTGTTGAATATCGTTTTGTTGACGATTGTCCAGTTGCGACGAGAGGCTGCGTGGTTGCGTTCTTCATCCATCGAATTATGCCTCTTCCAGGTGACGGCCCTTGACGTTACTGACTTCCCTGGAGTGGTAACGCTTCCGCTGCTGATTATGTTGGATCCACGTGGCGCTGTATGATAGTGGGTGTCACTGGTATGCATTTTTCACTTACCACTGTATCCGGCTCGAAGGACGAAACGTTACGATCGTTCGCGGAGAGACGCGGTCGGGAGGAAAACGCGTCAGCGAGAGGCGCAACTTCTCGCTACGATTCGTCTAATCGACGCCGCGAAGTTGTCGTTCTCCTTGTTTCGATTAAGATAACAGTGGTGGTTCAATGAAGATAACACTGTGTTGACAGGTTAACATATCGTCTATATTCAACAATCAATCATACAATAATATGAGCGTCACAATGTATTTGGCGATACGTACAGTTAATGTGTCACAGAGAAGTTCTACCCGACTTTTCGATGTCTCTCGATGAATTCGTTGGATTAATCGACCTTATTCGTCAGAGCTCTCGATGTATGCAGTCACACGGAATGATTTTAGAGTGGTACCGTTATAGACTGGTTGACTGCTCTGACGACGACCACGAACTCACTTGAAAGTGACGATGCTGTGTCGGAGGAGACCTAAAGAGGGGTGCGTCTAACGCACGGAATCATCGGATTTGTTGATGACAGTTTTTGGCCGGAAAGTGAGGGTAATAGACATTGTTTCTATTGGTTACTAAGACTGTCGATGGACTAGGAAGGGTCTTAGCCGCCGTCGATGGAGAGTTGACAGTAGGAAGCATCGCACATGTGCAAAACTAACTTTCACGTGTTTTCCAGACAGAAACCGTAAACCTTAGAAAACGCTCTCATAGAAAGAATTTTGTTTGAACTGAAAGACTTTAGCTAGAGTTTTCTAAGATTTATGTTCGGTCGTTGAAAATCTTAAGGGTATGCAATAAAGATGTGCGGACATCTGGCTCCCATCCCGTCAGCGATGTGAGGCTCGATTCAGGTAGAGAGTCGGCCCACGTAACAAATCTTATGCAATAATAGAAAGTAATAAAAAATAAAATCGTGCTTAGATATAATTCCAAACCTTTCGTGAGGATTGAAATCTTCTATGAATAAGCGTTCTTTGTAATAGTTTTATATTTTTGATAACGAATAACACTCTCCGTAACGACACATTTAATTCGAATATTACAGAAAGAAATAAAATATTTGTACAATATACAACGTGTTCAGATTTGATTAATAATGACAGATATAACTCTGATAGGAAAATTAGAACATACCACGGCAGATCAGAATCGAACAAAGTACTCAAACATTAACAGACATTAACAGATATTGATACTGAAAACGATATTTTCAATTCGATTTATCGTAATGATGTGTGTGTGTGTCCTCTTTTATTTTCTGTTATTATCTCATACGATCAAATACGATCAATTATATGAAATATAAAGTATACAATTTTATATTTGCGATAAATGCATTACACGTTTCTGAGTATTAAATATCGCTCTTTATTTTGGATCATTCAATATCCATGACTTGACATGTATTCGAAAAAGAATCCGATATAATTATGATTTATTATGATTCAAATAATATAAATTAACAATGACATTAAACTGAGAAACATTATAATATATAGAAACGGACTATTACATTTTAACTAATGTTATCAAAATCTATTGTATAATTTTTTCATGATTGAATTATTACAAATTCAGTTTTGTCGTTTACATTGAGATACACGTGCGCCTGTATATGTTATATTACGTGAAGGAAAAAATAAATCGGGCAATGTTTTACTAAATTATTGTTATTAATCCTATTATTCTTTCGTTAAGCTTCTGCTGTCGTCTCTGTTTTCGTTTTTGTGTTTGTTTATCTTTATCTTTATTGCTTTTTTTATATGTCAAAGTTGTACGAATGAAAGTGGAGACCATAAACATTTCCAAACAAATGATAAAATTCTTTTTTAACGAGATTGTACCGAAGAAAAATACGCTTTATTGGCAGCTCAGGTACAGATCCTCCCTGGCGCCGGCTCTGTTTCGGTTTAGACTCTCCAATACCATTCTTTTCGATCATCGCGAACGGTAAGTTTTTCACATCGGTATAAAACGATGGGAACTTACGAAGTAACGAAACTGAAGGAACCGAGCAAGGTATCTTAGTATTAAATAGCAAATTACTGCTCGAATAATGAGAAAGATTGTCGGCGACAAAAAGTGGGTAAGTATCGCAGACAAGATACCGATTAATGGACTACCGGTCGGTAAGCGTCGGCAACAATAAACCGATTAATCGGTTATCGGTCGGTACAGTGTTAACCGTGTTACAAATAGAAGACGGTATACGTACGACAATAATAACCGTAATGCCTCTGTTTAATTAAGGAATTCATCCGTTGCGATACTGATGACAAAAACAGAACTTTACCCTAGTTTTGTCGCGTGCTAAGCTGTATTTTATGATACAATAAAATGATCGATTTTCCTATATCAAATAATTTAATCTGATAAAATGTAATAATTTATCATCTGATACACTCATGCACGAAAACGGATACTCCGACCAAGATCCCGCGGCGGCCGGGATTATGAATGTGATGGAAGTGGTCGAAAGGATCGCCTCCCTCTCCAGTAACACGAGGGGCGCACTCGTGAGGCGGTTAAGGTAGGCCTCGCGGAGGACGAAATCGTCAGGCGCTGATCTCCAGCAGCGTACAGTGGACACCTCCGCTGCCGCCACGACGGTGGACGGTCTCTGCCGCCTCCGCAACCGCGACGGCGGTGTTGGCGATGACGACATGTATATGGATGTATCCGTGGGAACCGAGACCAGCGACAAGGACGTGAGATCGAACAACGGTCAAGAACACGCGGATGCTGCGTATATTGAGGATAGGGTGCGCTCTCTGGAGAGTGAGATCAGTCGTCTCCAGAAGACGATGGTACGACTGACCGCGGTGGTGCAAGGGGGTGGGGCGAGCGGGAGCGATCGTCACAACGAGGGAGGCAAAAGGAAAGTTCCCAGCGAGGGGGACTATGGGACCCCCACACCTACCTCCGCCGCACTCGCGGCTGGAGTCACGCCGTCTCTGCCGTTCCGTTCGGACGGGGAGCGATGAAACAGCAATAGGAAAGGGAACGATAGAACTCGGAGATCTTCTCGAGGACCTCAACGCTATATTCCTCCGCAATTCAGAGGAATAGTGGCGTGAGATAGCACGTAAGCATGCGATCCCCCCGGCTGCTGACACTGCCACGAAGCGTGTCATCCGGTCTGCGGCCTGCGAGTGGCACCTCGCGCTCAACTGCCGAGTCGTCGAGCGACGAGACAGAAGGCTACATCACTGACGCGAGAAGAGGAATGGCAGGAATAAGACGAAAGGGCAGAAGGCCAGAAGCGCAATTCCTTCAGGCGATCCTCGCGCCATCGAGTAACGTGAGATTCGTGGAACGGAAGTCGCCATCGCGGCAAACAGGGATGTCGGCATCCGGAACTGTGGATTGCAACAACAATAATTGTAAGTGACTAAAGGGGAGGACGTTCGCCGAGGTGGCCACCCTGCCTCCAGCCCCCCTAGGCACGGGGAAAGAAACCGCGTAGGGAACGGGAGTAAAGAACAACGACAGGAGCGAAAAGGGGCGATACGCTTGCGAGCGGGACGCGCGTAAAAGAAATATGCGTGGCCGTTCCCGTCGCCCCCTCCCCCAGGACGCCGGGGTTGCGCTCACCGTGAGGGATGGCTGCGGTTTTACATATAGAAACACAATATCGATGGTCAGGAGGGAGATCAATCTCTCCGACCTTCGCATCGCAAAGATGATACAGAGGAGAGCGGTTAGGGATGCTCTCACATTCGAGATCGCGGGCCAGGACGGTAGCAGCAAAGCGTCGCGACTGGCCCAAAAGATGGCGGATGCACTTCGAGGCTTCCCCGCCAAGGTGACCGTACCGCGGAAGATGCCGGAATTCCATCCGCGCCCTGCACCGGTATGCCAGATCTCGGCGTAGGCGACGAGAGAATGAGTCTTCGGTGGCTTCTTTGTACGACACCTACCTTGAAGCGCGGAGGACTCTGCAGCAAGCCATCAAAGAGGCGAAGAGACGAGCCTGGGATGAGATTCTGGCCACCCTCGACTCCGATCCCTGGGGACGCCCGTATAGAATAGTGCTGAACAAGCTCCGTCCTTGGTTGCCCCCTATGACGGAGAACATGAACACTCAGTTCCTGGAGGAAGTCGTCGGGGCATTGTTCCCGGGTGCGGAGAACGGGGAGGAGGGCAGGACAAACGAAGAGCGGGAGCTACCGCTGCCGGGGAAGGAACCACGGGACACCGCAAGTGGCTGTAGCCCGGAATCCGCGATCACTGAGGATGAGCTGGCCGGAGCTGTCGGGAAGATCGGAGAGCGCAAGACCTCGGTTCCCGACGGGATTCCGGCCCGCGTATGGAAGGAGGTCACCGGAGTCTTGGCCCCAAGGCTGAGAACCCTGTTTGACAGATGCCTGTCACGGGGCGAGTACCCTGTCCTATGGAAGGAGGGACGGATGGTCCTTTTGCCGCTCGCCGGGACTCGCCTTCCGCATTCTGGCCTGTGTGCCTGCTGGATCAGGCTGGCAAGCTGTTGGAGAGGATTGTGGCTGCCCGACTCGAGTCACATCTGTATCGACGTGCTCCGGGGCTGCACGACAGCCAGTTTGGCTTCCCGAGGGGCGGTCTACGGCCGATGCCTTAGTCCGTGTCCGCAACTTCGTCGAGGGGGCCGTGCGGCAGGGTTACGTAGCGTTGGCTGTGTCTCTAGATGTGGTCAACGCCATCAACTGCAACCCCTGGTACAGGATAGGCCTCGAGTTCT